>NC_058411.1:74894391-75185834 GCF_002201575.2 Neomonachus schauinslandi
TATATATATATATATATATATATATATATATATATATATATACACCATGCTGTCTCTTTTTCATTTTTTTAGAATCACTGAAAATATATAGTTTTTTAAAAGATTTTTATTTATTTGAGCGAGAGAGTGAGCGGGAGAGCATGAGTGGGGGAAGAAGCAGAGGGAGAAGCAGACTCCCCACTGAGCAGGGAGCCCGATGCGGGGCTCGGGGCATGACCCCAGGACCCCAGGATCATGACTGAGCCAAAGGCAGATGCTTAATCGACTGAGCCACCCAGGTGACCCTGAAAATATACAGTCTTAATGTTATATATATATTTCCCAAACGTGTCTTACATAGGATCCCATCTGTGCTTTGAGGAAATATATGTAATATATATATATTACATATATTTAAAGATTTTATTTATTTATTTGAGAGTGAGAGGGAGAGTGAGAGAGAGCGAGAGAGAGAGCACCACTGCGGGGAGAGGCAGAGGGGAGAGGGAGAAGCAGGGAGCTTTGCAGCCTTCGCAGGGAGCCTGACGTGGGGCTCGACCTCATGAGCCTGGTCTCATGACCTGAGCCGAAGGCAGACACTTAACCGACTGAGCCACCCAGGCACCCCAGAGGAAATTTATATTTAATGAGATTATATAATGCCAAAAATATGTGAAGTTAAGTGGATCAAGATACTGTATCAATCAAGGTCTTAGTTATAAGCAACAGAAACTGATTTATGCTAATTTAAGCAGAACAGGAATGTATGAGAAATGTTTGGGTCACTCACAGCCTCTCGGGAAGTGCCTGAGAACCAGGTTCAGGCTAGAGGGCCAGGAGATATGTTGCAGAGCTGACCAGGGAGGGCTTGCTGCCGGCGCTCTGCACAGGACACTGCGGTTTGTACCATCCACACCAGTGTTACCAACCCTGGACACTGCTCCTGTCCTTTTAGAAGTTGGCTATCGTTGCCCCCACCCAACACTAATAATGGAATCTGCATGCTCCCTTATTCTTGTCATTAGTTTTTGACCCAAACACTACGGATGAGTATTCATGATCAATATGGCTTTTTTTTTTTTTTTGTGCCCATGTCCTAGAGCAAGAGAATTGAAAAGGGAATATCTGACATTTTTCTCTTTGATAGTAGGAAGAGGACTCTTATTTCCTAAGACAGGGAATTCAGATCTGGTGACCAAGAGAATGATAAATGACTCCAGTAGGTGACATTGCTTTAGCAATTCTGGGAGGTTGTAGGAGGCAAATTGATCATTAAACTCTAAGAGACAATGCTAAAGATAAACATGTAAGACTAAGGCAGAAATTATTTTACCTAAAGTCTAAAAGCAAGCACAATTTGGGTTTAAGGAAAGTAAAATGGGGATGCCCAGGTGGCTCAGTCGTTTAAGCCACTGACTCTTGATTTTGGCTCAGATCATGATCTCAGGGCCCTGGGATTGATTGCTGCGTTGGGCTCTGTGCTCCGCCGGGAGTCTGCTTGAGATTTTCTCCCTCTGCCCTCCCCCCACTCATGCGTGCACATGTTCTCTCTCTCAAATAAATCTCAAAAAAGTCAAGTGATATTAACTGATGAGTGGACAAATAAAATGTTATATCCATACAATGAAATATCTGGCAATAAAAAGAAGTGAAGTAGTGATACATACTACAACATGGATGAACCTTGAAAACATAATAAGTGAAAGAAGCCTGTCATAAAAGACCACATACTGTCTGATTTTATTTATAGGAAATCTCCAGACTAGGCAAATCCAAAGGGACAAAAAAAAAGTAGATTAGTGGTTGTCTAGGACTTGGTGTTAGGGAGGAAATAGACTGCTGATGGGTGCAGGTTTCCTTCTGGGATGATGAAATGTTCCTGAATTGATCGTGGCGATGGGTTGCACAACTGTGTGAATGTACTAAAAACCACTGAAATGTCCAGTTGAAGTGAGTGAATTGTGTGGCATATGAATTATATCTCAATAAAGTTGTCATTAAAGAAATAAAGCGAAGCAGGAAAATTTAGGAAACAAGGCTCTCAATTGAGGTCAGGAAAGGCACCAGAAATATAAATCACAGCTTACCTTATATGATCTCTATTTGCTTTTGAAATACAGTTTGAGGGACAGAACTCAGACTCCTTCTAGCCCCAACCCTGGGAATCTGTGTGGGGAAGGGAGGAGAGATATCTCATGGTTCCTGCTGATGGGGAAACGGTAGGCTTGTCACTGGTAATTAATAGTTAGCTAGTATTGCCCTTTATGAAATAAAACAATTAAGAGTTAGAATTTGATTTAAAGTTGTTAACTATAGCTGAATGTCAAGTTTTAGACCTTAAGGAAATTACACTACAATTGAAAGAAATATGACACCAAAGTGATAATTTAATTGACTTATCTGGCTATGCAGTCAGATTTTTTGTATTTAAAATTAAAAAAAAATTGTTTTTCAGAAACTCTATCCACTTTCCCACACTAGAGTTGCTGTAATTTAAGACAGTTGAGAACATTTAGACACACTGTAGCTTTATGGGAGAGGTGACCTTCTGGATTCCAAAGGGTTTCAAGGACTCATTTCCATAGAGCAATTAAAATTGCATAGTCCTAGAAAAGGGCTTAGAAGAAAGGGGGTGGGGAGTGGGGGGAAAGGTTCTTAAATACAGATGCAGATGGTAGGCGAGCATACATGCAATAATTGTGACCTTGGCATTCTGCTGTGAATTTAAGTAGAGTTGCCATCAATTACATTCTCTATTCTGTGTACTTATTTGCACATGCCTTTCTTCTTGTATGTGAAGAATAACCTAAGTATAGTTCGAGGATCTATAAGAAATGAGTTGGTTTGCATTCTGGGCACACTTTTTTTATTTTTATTTTTTTAAGATTTTATTTATTTGACACAGAGAAAGAGACACAGCGAGAGAGGGAACACAAGCAGGGCGAGCGGGAGAGGGAGAAGCAGGCTCCCCGAGGAGCAGGGAGCCTGATGCGGGGCTCGATCTCAGGACCCTGGGATCATGACCTGAGCTGAAGACGAACGCTTAACGACTGAGCCACCCAGGTGCCCCAAGGGCACACTTTTTTTAGAAAGAGGAATTACCTAAGAGAATAGTTTCTCTACAAATTAGAAATCTTACTAAATTTTGTATGCCAGCTTGCAAGTTAACAATAGAATAGGCTTTTTCTGAAGCAAATAAATACGAACACTTTGAATTAATGTTGCGTTTTCCAGAGGCAACTGTATTTCGGCACATGAATGAAATAGATTAAACACAGTAGCAAGATGGTGTGAGCCCCTCCAGCTGTTTCTAGTTTTGTTATTATATGTTTTCTGGATCAGTAGGGAAAAGTCAGTTTGGGCATCAGTAATTGCTACCTGGGTGATGTGAACAGTCCAAAGAGTCACATTTGAAAAGTCCTCCATTGTGGCACCTGGGGGGCTCAGTCCATTAATTGGTTAAGCGTCCAACTCTTGATTTCGGGTCAGGTCATGATCTCAGAGTCATGAGATCGAGCCCTGTGTGGGGCTCCATGCTCAGGGGGGAGTCTGCTTGAGATCCTCTCCCTCTCCCTCTCCCCCTGCTCTCTTTCTCTCACCCACCCTCTCTCAAATAAATCTTAAAAAAAAAAAAAAAAAGAAAGAAAGAAAAAGGAAAGTCCCTTGCCATATTGTTGCAGGATCGCAGGGTTCTTATCTCACGGAGTCCAAGAATGAATCTTGTGGACACGAAAGGGTGAAGTGAAAGTTATTAAATGAAGGTGAGAGCAGAAAGGAAAGAAGCTCTCTAGAGTGAGAGGGGTCCTGAATGGGTTGCCACTGAGGGCTTTTGGTGGCAGTCTTTTATGAGAACTTGACGAGGGAGCTTGTGGCCTTGAGATTTTTGTGCCCTCTTGGTTTGAGCATGGACTATTGATAACACCCTTAATGAATTACTTTCTTTGAGGTTTGGTCTTTTCTGTGATTACAATGTAGCCACCAAAGAATAATACTCCCTAACATCTGGGGCCAGGTGGTCTTGTCTGTTCCCTTATCTCTTGATCATTCTGGCTTAGCCTTTTGCCTGATAGGAATAGTTTCAGAGCCTAGTCAGGGGTCCCCTACCTCTCCCTGCCTATACCTTACCCTTTCCTTACTCAGTATCATGTGAACCTCTTCACTGTGTTATCTGAGCAGGGCTGAGAAAAGAGGGCTGTTTTTACCACTGCCTCCCCCAGTGGTCCTAAAACATCTGCTGAATGAAGTACAGCCTCCTTATTTAGGAATTCTACCACCTGCTCCCTGGTTCCCACATTTCCAGTGTATTACACATAGAGCTAATGCTTTCATCAAATTGGACTCCTTCCTGATTATCATCCTTTCCTGCCTCTGTCTTATAACCCTCTAGCATTTCTTCCCTTTGCTTAGGATGCCCCAATCTTCTCCTTCATGTCTCCTGACCTAAATCATATCCTTCCATCCAGGACCATTTCAAATACTATTTTTTAAATCGCATGAAGGCCCCCCCCTTAAGTCCCCTAGGGCTTCAAAGCCATAGCACTTTCTACTTCTTTTTTGTGCTGTCATATTTTTGCCTTGCTTCACAGCTGTTTGTGTGTGTTATATGATTGAATTATGTCCCCTTGAAAGATGTATTCAAGTCTTAACCCCCACTACTTGTGAATATGACTTTGTTTTTAAATTAGGTCTTTGCAAATATAATCAAATTAAGATGAGATCCTACTGGATTAGGGTTGGCCCTAATCCAATGAGCGGTGTCCTTAAAAGAAGAGGGAAATTTGCATAGAGACACAGAGGAGAGAGACAGAGGAGGAAGTCCATGTGGCCAAGACAGAGACAGTGCGATGCAGCTATCAGGTAAGGAATGCCCAGGATCGTCCGCGATCCTAGAAGCTAGGATGAGGCAAGGCAGGATCCTCTCCTGGAGCCTTCAGAGATGGTGTGGCCCTGCAACCCTGTCATACTGAACAGAGGGAAGAAGTTGCTGTTGTTTTAAGCCACCCAGAGTGTGGTACTTTGTTAAGGCAGCCCTTGGAAACTGATACAGTGGGTTTATCTAACCTCTACCTCTGCTGCTGGCCCCCCTCCCCCCACCTCCCCGGCCCCTTATGCTGTAAATTGGTTAAAAGTTTGGGATGTAGTTTGCTCTTCATTATCTCCCCAGCGCTGACAGATTCATTCAACTATTTTTTTAAAAAATAAATTCCTGTTCTTGAGATACAATTTACGTACAGTAAAATTCAACCTTTTTAGTCATATAGTTTTTACAAATGCGTGCAGTCAGACGTGGCCCCCGCCAAATATCAAGCTACAGAACATTTCCATCAACCCAGAGAGTTTCTTTGTATTCCATCGCAATCCTCCCTGTCTCTCCTCCCAGCCCCTGGCAACCACTGATTTGTGGATTTTGTCGTTTTCAGGAAGTCACATAAATGGAAACTTATAGCATGTGGCCTTTTGTGTCTTTCACAGTGCATAATGCATTTGAGATTCATCTATGCTCTTGAATGTATCAGTATGCCCCTTTTTACTGCTCATTCAGCTAATTTTTATTGAGTGTTCTTATGTGCTAGCTATTGTGCTAATGCTGTGCAGATACCGTAACGAATAAGGTGGGCACCATTGCTACCCTCTTGGGGTTTATGGATCAGACAAGTACAAAAGAGAGAATACCTTTGGTGCCTTAATGGTGAAAGTGCAGTGTGTCGTCGGAGCACAGAGGAGGCATATTTAACTTACATTTGAAGGATCATGGAAGCTTCCCAGAGGAACTGATGCTGAACTTGAGAGCTGAGGATGAGTGATTAGGCTGCAAGCCAGTGATGGGAGGGATGAATGCAGGCTTGTACCAGCTCATGAGAGTTGATAGTTAAAAATTCAGGGACTTTGCAAGCTGGTTGTTGAACCACTGATGGCTTGAAATTGGTCATGGTGGGAGTATTTACACCATTGATATTGCTAAACACATCAAATTGGGAATTTTTTTTTCTTTAGACAGTTTCCTTGTATACCACACTGGATGGACCAGCCTTACAGCCAGGGGAGATAGTTATCGGTGAAAGCAAGAAAGAGCGTGGTGTTTCCGAAGAACTGAAATAAATTCAGTAGAGCTTAAGTATAGACTGTTGAGGGGAGGTTTGAGGGCAGGAGAATCAGTTGGAGACCAGATTGTATTAGGGGACATAAGCCGTGTTAATAAGCCATGATGTGATTTTCTTATTTTAATATTTATGTCCATTCTGACTTGGTTTCAAGTGATTGGTTATTCTCCTCATTAGGGAGAATTATCTTCCTGCTTCTTTGCATGCTAGATAGTTTTTGATTGCATGTCAGAAACTGCAAGTTTTACCTTGTTGGGTGTTTCATAATTTTGTATTCCTATAAACCTTAGGTAGTTTTGTTCTGGGATGCGGATGAGTTTTACTTGGAAACAGTTTGATCATTTTGGCCATGCATTTAAGATTCTTTACATAGGACCAGAGCAATGTTTAGTGTGGAATTAATTATTCCTACTGTTGGAGCCAAGACCCTTTGAATTCTCTACCAGATGCACCATGAATTATTAAATTTTCTAGCCTGACTGGTGGAAACAAGGCCCTGTTTGAGTACCAGCTAGTACCTGTAATTCTTTTGTCTCGTTCTTTTCTTGGCCTAGAGCAGTTCCTCACACTTTTGCAGTGATCATATTCTGCTGAACACTTGAGGGGGACCCTCTCAAGACTTCCAGAGTTCTCTCTCTCTCAAGCACCATCCTCCCTGGAATTCTCTCCTGAAGATTCTATTTATCTTATTTCCCTGGATTCTTAGTTCCTTGTCCCATCTCAGGGAGGCTGCTGGACTCTGCCTACTTACTCCACCCACCCCCCACCAGATTTTCTGGTTGTTTCAGGGAGAGGATACGTTGGGTTCCTGCTACTCCATCTTGGCTGGAAATTGACGTTAAACTTCATCTAATATCATTGGAAGGCAATTTAAGAGAGGTTTAGATGGGGGCTGGCAGGATCAGATTTGCATTTTTAAAAGATCAGTTTGAATGTAATACAGAAACGGATTGTTCTGTTTCCCTGGTGGAGTTGCTGGGGACCTGAGAAAACCATTTTGGAGTTAGGTAAACCAGCGGACCTCCCGCTACAGTGGTAACTGCAGTAATTCAGTTAAGGGATGGTGGTAACTGATTCCAGGGAATCATCGATATGGATTGACAACAGTGTATACATATATGAGATATCTGTGAGGTAGAAAATATGAACCAAAGAGGAACCAGAACAATGGAAAACCAGTAGGTTAAGGTTCAAAGACAATGAATCTATTAAAACCCAGGTCTGATTAATAAAATAAAAGGTACTGCCACACAACAGAGGCAGAAAAGGAATGAATTCAGAGAGGATGCCCACCCGAAGTCGAATCCGAATGCCTGAGTATGGACGTGAAAGAGCAGAGACACTAAGCCCTTGAGGGAAGTTAGAAGAAAAAATGCTTTCAAGACAGGAATATTCTCAGATCTTGCTAGGCTATAGAGCTCGGGCATCCAAAATGTGGCCTAAAGTTTAGTTCCCAGATACCACCTTTTAATCACATAGCTTGGACATAATAATTAGCATCTAAGGAAATATCAGGAAAAATTATGTGGAAATATGGATAGTTTTACAATCAATTAAATATAAGTTAAACACCATTATGCTGTTTTAATAAGCAAGAAACCTTATGCCTCATGTACTTAATTAATGTGCTTAATAAGAAACCTTATACTTATTACAATTGTGAACATAAGTACAACAGTTACTGATAGGACTTTGGGAAATAAGTGAATTAATTTATTTTTTTTAAGTGGATTAATTTAAATGTCTTTTTCCCTTTAGTAGACATATGAGCTGTAGAATATAAATTCCGAGAGCAGGGACTTTGTTTAACTTTCTGTAATCTCCAGCTTCTAGTCTTGCACAATAGTAGGTACTTAATAAATACATGTGTAAAAGTGGGTGAACACATTGTAAGTGGACTTTAAATTATATTCGGTAGATCAGTAAAGCAACATACAAAAATCGTATCACAGAATATTTTATCCTTGGGCCCAATAATTCCAGTTTCCAGTAATATACGTGAAGAACTAAAAATGTCATGACGTTAGCATTATGCTGAAGTGTGAACCTTGAAGAATTAGCCATGGGATGGAATATGCATTTGACAGAATTTTTTTTAATGGGGATAAACCCCACCCCTCCAACTATGTGTGGTGTTTCACTTTTAGTTAGGTTTTTGGTATTAGCTGTCAGTGGAAGGAAGGCAGTTCGGTTGCTTGCCTGCAGTCTTTCCTGAGTGGAAACTCTTACCAGGAAGGAGAAGTGATATCCTGAGAAAGGCCTTCATGGTCTGTAAGTACACTCTCCAGAGCAGGCTCCTTCTGGAGATCTGACGGGACTCAGCAGCTCCTTCCCAGCTCCTTGTTTTCAGGAGCTGGTGAAGAGCTATTTAAAATTCTTGGCTTCAGGGTTGTTCCTTCTTCCCACTCTTCTCTGTTTGATAAACCTTGAGAAGGAACTTGCTATCACTGATGGAACACTGTGATCATACTCTCTTCCCACTGCTTCATTGATGTAGCGCACATTTGGCTGATCAGAGGTGCTACTTAAGCAAAGAAAGGAACAGGTGCAGCGCACACTTCTTCCTGTTGTTCCAGGACCTCTCAGGCCATTTCTGTTTTCGTAGCAGTAGTGACCATGATTTCTGTTCAGGAAAGATAAAGCACAAAAAGAACAAAAGTTTTTAGAGAATTTATATTAAGTCTTTATGTGTTGCAAAAAATAGTTTAAAAGCAGAAAATTCTCAGGGAAATACTGCTTTCTAATACAGGCAAGGCTGCTTTGTATGAATCTCTTCCAGTATATTAAATTTCCCTTGGGGATCGATTCCTAAAGCTTGCTTACTCATAACAAGAGGAATATTTTAAAGCCATGTTTTCTAGTAAATCTTTTAGGACACCTTCCCTTTTTATTTTGTATTATTTTTTCCCAGTTTATTGAAAAATAATTGACAAATATATATATTTAAAGTATACAATGCAATGATCTGATACACATACGCATTGTGGAATGATTTGTTTGTTGTGAGAATGCTTAAGATCTGCTCTCAGCAATTTGCAAGTATACAACAAAAATTTATCTCCTCCTAGTTCTGGAGGCTAAAAGTCCAAGGTCAAGATGCTGCCAGGGTTGGTTTCTGGTGAACCCTTTCTGACTTGCAGGTCGCTGCTGGCCTTCTCATGGTGTCCTCACCCAGCCTTTCCTTTCTTGCGCTCCTGGTGCTTCTTCTTCTTCCTCTGACCCCACCTTGGGGTGAGATCAAGAGTCACATGCTCCACTGACTGAGCCAGCCAGGTGCCCCTCTCTCCCTCTTGGGATAGGCACAGCAGTCTTGTTAGGACCCCACCCTTATGACCTCATTTAATCTTAATTACCTCTTTAAAGGCCCTCTCTTCAAATACTGTCTCATGGAAGTTAGAGTTTCAACATATGGATGTTGGGAGAAGAGGACACTATTCAGAACACAAGGACTTTTTTTTTTTTTTTTTTAAAGATTTCATTTATTTATTTGTCAGAGAGAGAGAGAGAGAGAAAGGGCACAAGCAGGGGGAGTGGCAGAGGGAGAAGCAGGCTCCCCACTGAGCAAGGAGCCTGATGCGGGGCTCGATCCCAGGACCCTGGGACCATGACCTGAGCTGAAGGCAGACGCTTGACCAACTGAGGCACCTAGGCGTCCCAAGAACTTTTTTTTTTTTTAAAACAAATACAATACCATTATCACACCTAAAAAAATAGTAACAATAATTTCTTAATATCAAATAATTAGTCAAAGCTCAACTTTTCCCAAGTATCTTAACAATTTTTTGTAACAGTCCTGAAGTTTTATCTTGTTTTATTGAAATGTGCATTTATTTACTGTGTTCTCAGCCTTGTTCTAAGCACAATGAGGAGCTAAGTACTGAGGTGAACTTCAGTATCTCCAATGAATGACTGCATGACAGTGACAATTTCCTTCACCTCACGTAATGCCTGACTTCTAGACACAATACCGTTTTATTAACTATAGCTACCATGCTCTACATTAGATCCTCAGAATTTATTCTTTTGAATATTGAAAATTTATATCTTTTGACCTTCATCTCCCCATTTCTCCCTTTCCCCAGCCCCTGAACCCATTCTACTTTCTGCTTCTATGAGTTTCCTATTTTAGGTTCCACATGTAAGTGAGATCGTAAAGTATTTGTATTTCTTTGTCTGGCTTATTTCACTTAGCATAATGCCCTCCAGGTTCATCCATTTTGTTGCAGATAGCAGGATTTTCTTCTTCTTTATGGCCGAATATTCACACACACACACACACACACTTCTTTATGGCTGAATATTCATACACACACACACACACACACACACACTCCACATCTTCTTTATACATGTATCCATTTAAGGACTTTTGGGTTGTTTCTATATCTTGACTATTGTGAATAAAGCTGTAGTGGATGTGGGTGTGTGGATATGTCTTTGAAATCCTGATTTCATTTCCTTTGGCTGTATATCCAGGAATGGGATTGCTGGATCAAATGGTAGTTCTATTTTTAATTTTCTGAGGAAGCACCATACTGTTTTCCATAGTGGCTGAACCCATTTATATTCTCACCAACAGTAGATAAGCGTTCCCTTTTCTCTCCATCCTCACCAACATTTGTTATCTGTCTTTTGATATTAGTCATTCTGACAGGTGTGAGGTGATAGCTCGTTGTGGTTTTGATTTGCATTTCCCATTGATTAGTGATGTTGAACACTTTTGTATGCCTAATGATCACTTGTCTGTCTTCTTTGGAAAAACGTGTATTCAGGTTCTTTGCCTGTTTTAAATGGAATTATTTGCTTTTTAGCTATGGAGTTGTATGGGGTTTTTAAAAATAAGTTTTAGATATTAACCCCTTATCAAATATATGGTTTGCAAATATATTCTCCCGATTGAAAAGTTGCCTTTTCAATTTGTTGATTGTTTCCTTTGCTGGGCTGAAGCTCTTTAGTTTGATGTAGTCCCCACTTGCTTTTATTGCCTGTGTTTTTAGTGTCTTATCCAAAAAAAAATCTTTGCCAAGACAAATGTCAGAGAGCCTTTCCCCTTGGTTTTCTTCTAGGGGTTTTATGGTTTCTGGTCTTACATTTAAATCTTTGATTCATTTTCAAGGTAATTTTTGTGAGTGGTGTAAGATAAGGGTTCAGTTTCTTTTTCTCTTTTTCTCTCCCCTCCCTTCCTCCCTCCCTCCCTTCCTTTCCCTTTCTCTCCCTCTCTCCCTCTCTACTTCTTCCCCTTCTCTCCCTCCCCCTCCCACATCTTGTATGTGGCTGTCCAGTTTCCCCAACATCTTTCTTTGAAGAGACTATTCTTTCTCTATCATGTGTTTTTGGTGCCCTTATCAAGAAGTGTTGATTGTTGGAGTTTTTTCCCTTTCAGTAATCATGTTCATAACTTATCAGCTCATAAATTTGCACCATTCGCTTGCCTTGGATAGTGGTGATTGTTAGAATATCATCATTTTGAGATCTATCTTTGAGATCTGTTTGAGAAAGTTTTTTTTTTTTTTCATTTTTCTCCAGTTCTGAGGGCAATGTAAGAGAAATTCCAATTGGTGGTCTCTGTGTCTTCTCCTTCCCACATGTTCTTAGTTGAGGCCTGTGATTTACCGTGAAGTTCTGAGTGCAAACGTAATTCTGTATTTTATGTTTCTGCCCTATATTTTTGGCAAGCTTCATGAAAATAACGTGTTTAATGCTTTTCCTTATTTCTCGCCTACCCCGTTTATGTCCTATAGACCACTTATGTTTATTTGCTGATTTATTCTTAGATTAGTACATTCATTTGATGCTTCTTCATTCTTGAATGCATAGGTTTACACATCATTCATACAGTAAACACAAATTTACTGCCTACTGTGTGCCAGAAAGTGCCCTGGTCCCAGAAGTATGTGAGAGTGAAAAGAACAGGCTCTGATGCATGCAGCACTTGACATAATTACTTTAATGAAGTGGTGTGGAAAACACAAAAGTGGTTTTGGCTTTTTGTGGGGCAAGGTGCTGTGGGTCCCCCACCAAGGTCGGATCGCTGTGTACCTCACTCAAACTGCCAAACAAATAATTTGTATTACCCCTTTGTCTTTCCTTCTCAAGAAGTAGAGAAAACTTGCAGTATCCAGGAACAAGGACGTAGGTGGTACCAGTGACGCATCACCACCACCAGAGTAGGATCAGTGTGACACAGTGTCATGGGAACTTGGGTGGATCTCTTGTGGCCAGGTGGTCTTGTGTGAAGCTGGGTGTTGCAGAACACTGGGTCTGTAGCCACCTTGCCATGCCAGCATGCCATGGGTAGAAAGCACATTTGTCTGCTCCCCATTTTCACAGCCAGGCTTTGTGACCAGCCCCCCCCCCGCCCCCCCCCCGGTCCCTGCCCCCCCCCCCATCAAATTGTATGCCACATTCTCTATATGCCTTTGTGGGGAAGAGGAACCATAGCTGCTTTGTCAGCCTCGAAGGACAGGACCCAGAGAAGAGGAAAACCACAGTGCTCGCATATTTGCTTTAATTTTTGACAGGAAGGCAAAACAAAAAAACTTACAAAATTCAAATGACTCTGCATATCATTTGCCCATTTAAATCATAGCTCAGTTGAATAATACTTTAGCGTTTTTCAAAAATGAAAATAAAAGTAAAGAAAATGTAATGGAATGAGAAGACCTGTTGGATGCTGATTTTTTTTTTTTCCCATGCAGAAACACATTTCATACCCATTGGGTTGAATGAGATGAGGAAGAGGTAGAGAAACAGATCATTTAAGATTTACATTGATTGGTATGTGAGAGGGTGAATCCAAGAGACCACATGACCTTCTTTTTTTTTTTAAAGATTTTATTTATTTATTTGAGAAAGTCAGAGATAGTGACAGAGAGCATGAGTGGGGAGGAGAGGGAGAAGCAGGCTCCCCGCCAAGCAGGGAGCCCCATGCGGGGCTCGATCTCAGGACCCTGGGATCACGACCTGAGCCGAAGGCAGATGCTTAACCGACTGAGCCACCCAGGTGCCCCACCACATGACCTTCTTAATGAGCCTAATGTTATTTTTCAGCTGAAATCATAATTATTTGTAAAAAAACAAAATGAAATAAAACAGACTTCATAAGCTAAGAATGGAGAGGGCAATAAAAGCCAGAAATCTGCTGGATACTAACAGAAATGATCTTTGGTATTGGTTAAAAATTATACTGTGGCGGTCTTTATACTGACTTTCATTATACTGACTTAGATTAAAAGGCCATCATTATTTGGATAGTGGGATCTTATATATTCATCATTTGAAGTTTTTGTATTGCAACAGTCAAAAGATGCCCATTTTTATAGTTAATAAAATTCACTCGATATTTTTATTTAGAAATCTGAAAAATGTTTGAAATATAAAACACAGTCACCAAATATTTGCTAAAAGGTATATTTTCAAGTCCATATAAATTAAAAGAATAATCTTTTTTGAATATCCGTAAGAGTACATCTTGGGGCGCCTGGTGGTGCAGTCAGTTGTGTGGCTTCCTTCGGCCGAGGTGGTGACCTTAGGGCTGTGATCTCAGGGTCATGGGACCCCCGCGTCAGGCTCCATGCCCAGTATGTAGTCTGCGTGAGTTCTTCTTTCCTTCTTCCCTCCCTGCCCCGCTCGCACTACATCAAAAACTAATGATGTATTATATGTTGGCTAATTGAACATAATAATAATTTTTTAAAAAGTTACCAGAATAAGAAAAAAGAATTCCAGAAGTATATTCTATAGATAATAAACTCTCCAAGATGAAAGCTATTTAATAAAAATGCTTTGGCTTGGCTTTTAAAGTACATTTACACATTGTTTTTAGGTCCTCACACCATCCTGTGAAGAAAGGTAATGACTCATAGTTTTAGCCACTCTGGACTCTGCTGTTGTTCAGGTGTTCGAAGCCTCATCTCAAGGCCTTTGTATGTTTCCCCCTCCTCTTGGAATGCTTTTCCCCTAGGAATCAGCAAGCTCCGTCCTTGCTTCCTTCAGATCGCTGCAGGATGTTCCCCATCAGAGAGGCCTCCCTGACCTCTCTATAATAAACACCAGTCCTTCCTCCCCTTCCTTCCCGGCCCCAGCTGTTCTCACCCTGCTTTGTTCTTCACAGCACTGACCACCACTTGACACATTACATAATTGTCTTGTATGGATAGAATGCAAGCTCCAAGAGGACAGGGACCTTGTGTTACTCACCACTGTATCGCCCGCATCTGGGATTCCAGAATAAGTGGCCAATAAATGTTGAGCCAGTGTATGAAAGAATGAATGAATTTGGTAGAAAAAGAAAATGGAGTTATCTAAGATGAAACTAGAACGTAGTTGTCCCAACTTTAAATACATCTTCTTCCCATTATATGGTTTGTGTTTACTCTTCATGGTTGTACAGAAAAAAGAGTTAACACAGCAGGCTTGAGATGCTTATTCGAAGAAAGGCCTGCTTGCAAAGTTGGCCCTTGGCTAGTGTCTGGGAACTTGGAATTTGGGAGGATTCTCACCATTTCCAGAACCTAGATTTTTTTACGGACCAGTATAGTTTGTGTTGGACACCTGCTTTCCTTTTGCCTATCTGGAATTTTGGAACAGGCTAGGTAGAGAGTGCCTATGTGATCAGTCCCCAGTAAGAACCCTGGTACCAAGTCTTTAATGAGCCTTCCCTGGTAGATAATATTTTACATGCATTGTCCTATCTCATTGCTGGAGGAATTAAGCACATCGAGTGGGGCTCTACTGGGAGAAGACCCTTGGGAACTTGTGACTCTGGACTTCGCCCCATGCACCTTTTCCCTAGCCTGATTTTGCTTTGTGCTTTTTTGCTATCCTAAATCAGAGCCACAAGTACAACAATATGTTGAGTTCTGCACATGAAACAAGAGAATAGCTGACAAATTCTCCCCCTACCCACAGTTGGGATTTTTTTTTTTTTTAAATATTTACTTATTTGTCAGAGAGAGCACAAGCAGGGGGAGCGGCAGGCAGAGCAGGCAGAGGGAGAAGCAGGCTCCCTGCCGAGCAGAGAGCCCGATGTGGGACTCGATCCCAGGACCCTGGGGTCATGACCTGAGCCGAAGGCAGATGCTCAACCAACTGAGCCATGCAGGCGTCCCTCACAGTTGGGATTTTGATTAGAATTGCTTTGAATATAAATATTTATTTAGGGATAATTGACATCTCTACAGTTGTAAGATTTCATCCAGGAGTGTTCTGTTTTTCCATTTATACCTTTTCCTATCTTTCATGACTCCATTCTCAAATTGTATGCTCTAGTAACATGAAACTGCATGCAGGAACCCACAATATTGGCATTTTCTCACCTTCTGATTTTGGCTCTGCCTTGAATGAGAGTCTCCTGGCTTTTTGCCTGGCCAGCTCCTTGTCATCTTTCAAGTCGGGCATCACCTTTTCTAGGAACCTTCACTTGATGCTGCCCAGCCTGAATTAATGATCCCCTCCCCCCCCCAATACATACACACCATGCTCCCCTAAGACATTGTGTCCATCATTGTATGTTCTGTAATTGCTTATTTATGTAACTGTGAACTCATCAAGGGCACCACTGTCCTCTGTTATACTTTTGGCACTTAATAGAGTCTGGTTCTTAGTATGTTTTTGTTAAATGAATAAACAAGAATCCTTCTTTATAGTTTTACAGTTTTCTTCATATAGGTCTTGACATTTGTATGGATTCTTCCACTCCTTCCCCACCATTAGCTAGTTGTTTATTGATAGTATGTGGGGAAAGTTCCTGATTTTTTCCCCCCTGTTTATCCTGTCATCAGCCTTCTACTGAATTTCTCTAGTTTTTTAGGTAGATTCCCTTAGCTGATTTAAATTTCTTGATACTTTAATTTGGAAAGTGGTAGCTGGAAATGAACAGAAATAAGTTTTAAAAAATTATTCTCTCTCTTTCTTTCTTTCTTTTTCTTTTTTCTTTTCTTTTCTTTTTCTTCCTTCCCTTCCTTCCTTCCTTTGTTCACTTAGCCAGCATATAGTACATCATTAATTTTTGTTGTAGTGTTCAACGATTCATTAGTTGCATATAACACCCAGTGCTCATCACCACATGTGCCCTCCTTAATACCCATCACCCAGCTACCCCATCCCCCCACCCCCCTCCCTTCTGTAACCCTCAGTTTGGTTCCTGGAGTCCAGAATCTCTCATGGTTTGTCTGTCTCTCTGATTTCTTCCCAATCGGTTTTCCTCCCTTCCCCTGTGGTCCTCCGCACTATTCCTTATGTTTCACATATGAGTGAAACCATATGATAATTGTTTTTCTCTGCTTGATTTATTTCACTTAGCCTAATCCCCTCCAGTTCCATCCATGTCGATGCAAATGGTAGGTATTCATCCTTTCTGATCGCTGAGTAATAGTCCATTGTATATATGAACCACATCTTCTTTATCCATTCATCTGTTGAGGGGCATCTTGGCTCCTTCCACAGTTTGGCTATTGACATTGCTGCTATGAACATTGGGGTGCATGTGCCCCTTCTTTTCACTACGTTGTATCTTTGGGGTAAATACCTAGTAGTGCAATTGCTGGGTCGTAGGGTAGCTCTAATTTTAACGTCTTGAGGAACCTCCATACTGTTTTCCAATGTGGCTGTACCAGTTTGCATTCCCACCAATGGTGTAAGAACGTTCCCCTTTCTCCACATCCTTGCCAACACTTGTTGTTTCCTGTCTTATTAATTTTTGCCATTCTGACTGGTGTAAGGTGGTATCTCATTGTGGTTTTGATTTGTATTTCCCTGATGGCTAGTGATGTTGAACATTTTTTCATGTGTCTGTTAGCCATTTGTATGTCTTCTTTGGAGAAGTTTCTGTTCAAGTCTTCTGCCCATTTATTGACTGGATTATTTGTTTTTTGGGTGTTGAGTTTGAGAAGTTCTTTATAGATCTTGGATACCAGCCATTTATCCATAATTTGCAAATGTCTTCTCCCATTCCAAATTATTCTCTATTTTAAAAAATGCTTTCCTATTAAAGGAAGATTAGATGTTATTTCAGAAGATACTTTAGTTTTCTTATGTATCAAATCAATTAATTATTATCTAAGTAAGAAGTAAACTAAGTGCAGATTTACTTACCTTATACTATGTGGATTTTCCCCTCCAGCAAATCAGAGCCAAATGATTAAGTACCATTAAAAAATACACAGTTATGAGGCAAATTTGGTTATATTAATATTAATGAACAGATGAACAAGGTGAACATGAGGTTGATTTGGTCATTGGAACCATCCTGATACATTGATGGGTAAATTTTGAGATTAGTATTTTCCTTCTTACTCCAAATAATTTTTTGTGATGATGATAAATTATGTATGAATATTTGGTATAGAATTATTTTTAAATAAAGAAATTTAATATTTAATATTTTTATCATGATAAAAGAACAATTTATAATGTAACTTTTTTTTAACAGCAAACTCTGAAAAGTACTTTTTTTTTTTCCAAAGATTTAATTAATTTATTTGACAGAAAGAGCGTACAAGCAGGGGGAGTAGCAGAGGGAGAGGGAGAAGCAGGCTCCCCGCTGAGCAAGGAGCCCGATTTGGGGCTTGATCCCAAGACCCCAGGATCATGACGTGAGCTGAAGGCAGATGCTTAACCAACTGAGCCACCCAGGCGCCTCTGAAAAGTACTTTAAAGGCCTTAGAATAATGTCAGTTCTTTCTATAGTCCTCATAATTTAGGCTCAACACTTGATGATTTGCAATAGATGATTGGTTTTTAAAGGCAATTAATTAATCAGGTAGAATTTCTAACCTTAACCTTTTTGTTCACTCATTCAACATTACAGTAAAAATTTATTACAGTAGAAAGCAAATGTGAGCTTTTTTTTTTTTTTTTTAAAGATTTTATTTATTTGATTGACAGAGAGAGACATAGTGAGAGAGGGAACACAAGCAGAGGGACTGGTAGAGGGAGAAGCAGGCTTTCCACGGAGCAGGGAGCCCGATGTGGGGCTCGATCCCAGGACCCTGGGATCATGACCTGAGCCGAAGGCAGAAGCTTAACGACTGAGCCACCCAGGCACCCCAAACGTGAGCTTTCAAACAATCACAATACTTGGCAATCACCCTTTCAATTTCATTTAACTCCTGTGGTCTTACGGCAAAAGGTTTTTTTTTTTTTCTTTGCATGGGCTATCTTTCCAAAATTGGTATAGGGAGCTCAGCCTGAGTTCTCGGTGAATTATGTGACATTTTTGGGAGAGCCTTGGCATGACTTGTCTTTTGGGGGCATAGAATATCTCAGGATGGAGTGGCATCATAGTTTCTACTTACTGTTTGGTGAATAGATTTACAATAAATATCACTAAGCATTTGCTACCTGCCAGTGACTATGTTAAAAACACTTTATGTGCACAGCTTGTTTATGCCTCATTACCCTGTGAAGCTAGTAACTATTATTCTCCCCATTTGACAGAAGGAAGTGGAGGCATAGAAAGTTCAAGCCACTTTCTTAAAGACCAACAGCCACTAAATAGTGGAGACAGAATTTAAACTCAGATAGTCTGACTTGAGAGCCTGATCATTTAACTACTATAAAAGCTCAGTGTGTCATACTTTGATTTACCAAAATAAATCTCCCGAATTAAAACCCCCAGCTTTGTTCCAGTGGCTCACTTTACTTCTTTCCTCTCTCTCTCTGAAAGTTAGGTCTGAGGATCTGACCTGGTGTATTCTTCAGGCTGATCTCAGTTTTCCCTTGGCATCCTCAATCAGATTTGAGAAAACCCATTGTTCACCTTTAAAAGTGCCATTGAATATTCACTGACCTAGAATAGTGTCCTTGAATCTGTCAGGTAATCCTTTGTTTTTTTTTTTTAAACCTTTTTTTTTTTTTAAGATTTTATTTATTTATTTGACAGAGAGAGAGACAGTGAGAGAGGGAACACAAGCAGGGGGAGTGGGAGAGGGAGAAGCAGGCTTCCTGCCAAGCACGGAGCCCGATGTGAGGCTTGATCCCAGGACCTTGGGACCATGACCTGAGCCAAAGGCAGACGCTTAACGACTGAGCCACCCAGGCACCTGTCTTTAAAACTTTATAAAATAAAAAAATGATCCTGAAATCTCAAATGTATACTTGAGGAATTTCCTCTTATAGCCATGATGTCTAGTTACCTTTGTCAGCAGGGTGGGCATTATATGATCATTGATTTTTTGAGCCAGATACAGATTTTTACATGTCACCAGTTAGCTGTGCTAGCAGTGTTAATGAAAACACTTTCCCCGGCTGACTTTCTACCCTGATCCCCGTGGAGTCCTGCCTGGGCACTGGGTGGCAGGGGCAGTTGAGAGTGAGCTCTGGGCTTTGGTTCATAGTCTTGGGCCAGAGCCAACAGGTCATCTTGGATCTTACTGGGTTAAGATCATGTGGCCTTTGGTGCCACACACACATTGTGGCTCATAGTCCTTGATAAGTGGAGCTGCTCTGAGAACTTTAGGAAGTCTAAATGTGAGCTCTCTGTCTTTACATTGATGACCCTCCGCGTAATGCTGATCTCTGCCATTTTATTCTGGTGTCCATTTCATGGCGATTTTTTTTCTTTACCTAGGTGATGATGATGTAGTTTATGATTATTCATTGCTTAAGTGTTGCACTGTGAAGCCAGTCTTTTATGGTCTTCATGCCATTAGGGGATCATAGGCCCAGCAACCAAACCAAGCAAAGGGACAAGTTAACCATGTATTATACAAGTTATCAAAAAATTTTAAAGTTTCCAAAAACATATGTAAACTATATAATCCAAGCTTTCTCTAGAGACCTTGAAAGACTATATCTATAAATAGGATTATCAGCTTTTAAATGTCACATATAACTGTTTAAAAAAAAATCTTCTCATTTGGCAGCAGGATGGACCTCTCCCAAAAGAAACCAAAGGAAGGCAACGCCAGCACTTATTACATTTGAACAGCTTTAAATAGATGATGGGCTTAGAAACACTGACATTTCAAATAGCTGTTTTTTCTTCATTCACCACTAGAAAAGAGAAAATCTTAACATCTTCTCCTGAAAAGTGATAAAAATTGAAATTTTATTTTGTAACAAAATACCGCCTTACAATTCCATTACAATTCTGACATAAAGGCCATTTTAACAATATTACATCTTCACAGTGATAGGTATAAGAAATGAGCATAATAGGTATCATTCACTAAAATTTAACTGAGAACACAAATACAGTTCACTGGACATAGGCATGTGGGGCAGCAGAAAGGAGTTTAGGTTCCCTTCCCTTAGTGCTGGAAGCCCCCGCATTAGTGAGAGGAAAGAAGGCTGTCCATTTGCCATATTCAGCAGAGGAAATGAAAGGACCAAGCCTGTAGGCTTTGGGGTGGTGTATGTATTGGGGTGCGGGACCCATGTGTGGTAGATGCATTAACCCTTTCTTTTCCTTCAGCGTGTGAACTCTGCAGGGATAAGAGTCATTCCATAAAGCCCACAAAGCAGCCAGCCCAGAGCATTGTAGTTCCCCCTTTAGAAATCTCTAATTATGCACTACTTTTTGAAATTTCCTAGAACAGAGCTCTGGATTTATGTTGGGCATGAATCTGCTTCTCTGTGTTCCATCACACAATTACAGAGATGGGAAAGTGGCATGGACAGTGACTCTTCTTTTACTTCCTACCCTTTTTCCTCAGAAAACAAAATGGGTTCAAAACTGGATGCAAGTAGAGGCGCCTGGATGGCTCAGTTGGTTAAGCGTCTGCCTTTGGCTCAGGTCATGATCCTAGGGTCCTGGGATCGAGCCCCACATCAGGCTCCCTGCTCGACAGGAAGTGTGCTTCTCCCTCTCCCGCTCCCCCTGCTTGTGCGCTCGCTCGCGTGCGCTCTCTCTCAAATAAATAAATAAAATCTTAAAAAAAAAACCACAGAAAACTGGGTACAAGTATACAACCATTTCCTTGGGTGATCATGATTTAACCTGTTCTCATCTGAATAAAATTTGTCAATTAACATCTTGGATTTTATATGATGTCATTTTTGGTGACAGTACAGGTTGTACATTATCAATCATTTAAAAAAAACCTTCCTGTTTTATAACTTGTTTATTTTAATTTCACTACTAAATGATGTTACTGATGAGCAACTGTAGGATCTGCTCATTTCCTAAAAATTTCAGGCAAAAAGTAGGTCTGGGATACTTTCCTCCTGTCCAGATAACCTGAAAAACCAACATTACACCTTTATGCAAAATTGGATTCTGTCCTTTTAAATTTCAATCGATTTTCTGGGGCCCTGGGTGGCTCAGTCAATTAAGTGTCTGCCTTTGGCTCAAGTCATGATCCCGGGGTCCTGGGATCGAGCGCATGTATCAGGCTTCCTGCTTAGTGGGGAGTCTGCTCCCTCTGCCCCTCCCCACCCCCAGCTCTGCTCTCTCTCAAGTAAAAAAATAAAATATTTTAAAAAATTAAAAAAAATAAATTCCAATTAATTTTCTGATGTTAAAAGCCCTGCATCAGGCTCCCTGCTCAGTGGGGAGTCTGCTTATCCCTCTCCCTCTGCCCACCCCACAGTCTGCACGTGTACATGGTCTCTCTCTCTCAAATAAATATAATCTTGAAAAAAATTTAGAATAAATTTCAATTGTCTGATGTTAAAAAGCATCCTTCTAAAAAAATGAATTTCAATCTGGTCAAGCCTCTAGTTTTACCATTTTATAGGAGATACAGGAATAAAAGAACAGATTAGATAACATGAGAGTACAAATCAGTAAACTCCAGGAATTAAAAAAAAAACCTGACAAGTCAAAGGATCTGGTTTCCTCAACAAATAAGTTATGAATGCTAAAGATATTTAAGAGACATTGTGGGGAATTTATTTGGATCATGATTTGGATACACCAGTACATCAACTGTAAAAAACAATCTCCTCGTTGCTTCCCCCCCACACCACCAGAGAAACCCAGCCTTTTTATGGAGATGTTTAAACATTATCTGCATATTTGATAGTATTTAATATTTAAATACTGCTTTTTTTTATATAGGGTAATACTATTATTAACAAGAGACCTACCTATACTTTAGAGGTAGATACAAAGAAAAAAAAGGTATGTTATCTGGTTAATACCAGGAAAGCTCCAGTTGGGGCTAAATTTGCATATGTGAGTGCTTAACATAAATTAGGCCCTTAACTTGCTGAATTCTGCCCAATGGCATTTCCTGGAAACAGAGTAAACGTGAAATGGAGCAAAGCTGGTTAATTATGTCAAAATGATTGTTAAGACTTATCAAATGGAATTAGGTAAACAGATTCCATTGGTACCTTGCTTGGCCAAAGTTTCTCCTATAGTCGTAGTAAAAAGATGTAGAAGATAATTCTTCCTTTAAGAAAGCAAAAACAAACCCAATCTTTTTTTTTTTTTTAAGATTTTATTTATTTATTTGAGAGAGAGAGAGAATGAGAGCGAGCGAGTACATGAGAGGGGGGGAGGGTCAGAGGCAGAAGCAGGCTCCCTGCCGAGCAGGGAGCCCGATGCAGGACTCGATCCCGGGACTCCAGGATCATGACCTGAGCTGAAGGCAGTCGCTTAACCAACTGAGCCACCCAGGCGCCCCAAACCCAATCTTTATTACCCTCATTCGACTCCTAAAACATGAGAGAGAAACCAATGATTTAGAGATACTCCTCTGATTGTTCACTTGTACAAATTCTACCTTGAGCTTTGCAACTTTGAAAAACTGTTGCTACTTTTGATAATACCCATGAAAAGCAAACTGTTTTGAGTATACAATAAAACACAAACGAACCTCAAACTGGAAACACTTGAGAGTTAGCATCCAGACAACAGATGTTTCTTTATAGATAATCCACTGATGTTCCTACCATTTAACAATAGATTCTGAAAAGTCTTAATTAAGCTTTTGGAAATTCAGTCACATTTTAAGTGTGGCAAGGGATCTCAGGACAGGTTTCGCGTGCTATCCGCAAGTAGAGTGTTCCTGTGAAAGCTCTCTCAAACCAAAATGGCTTAAAGTGAAGAGTATCGGGCGCCTGGGTGGCTCAGTTGGTTAAGCGACTGCCTTCGGCTCAGGTCATGATCCTGGAGTCCCGGGATCGAGTCCCGCATCGGGCTCCCTGCTCGGCGGGGAGTCTGCTTCTCCCTCTGACCCTCCCCTCTCTCATGTGCTCTCTCTCTCATTCTCACTCTCTCAAATGAATAAATAATAAAAACAAAAAAAAACAAAAAAAAAAAGTGAAGAGTATCTCTGCTTTCTTAACGTTTGCTTTATGCCGTTTCACTTCTTTGAATGACCTGCATTGGTACCTCTTTTCGTTAACTGAAAGAAATCAGAAGAGGGTTTCTGCCTTTACCAAAAAAAAAAAAAAAAAAAGAAAAAGCTGCTACCATACTAACCGCGGTCTTTTGTAAGTGTGAAGTGGCACAATGTGAACTTTTGGAAAGGGGAGAATACCTGTGTTTATGTGAGCTCATGAATCCTTTGGTATAATCCATAAGTTATTCAGCTTACTAAGTTACTGTGTCTTATAATTTTGTGTTTTTATACATCAGATTTTTTGAAAAGATTTTATTTGAGAGAGTGCGAGAGAAAGAGGGTATTAGCGGTGGAAGGGGCAGTGGGGGGGTGGGGAGCAGTTGGAGATGGAGAGGTAGACTCCCTGCTGAGCAGGGAGCCTGACTTGGAGCTGGATCCCAGGATCCCAGGATCCCGGGATCATGACCTGAGCCAAAGGCAGACGCTTAACCGACTGAGACACCCAGGTGCCCCCAGATTTTTTTTTTTTAACTCAGCACTCTGTCATCTAGATGTAGAATGGAAACTTTTAAGAAAGCCAAGTACACTGTAAGACAGCTGTAAATAATGAGAATATCCTCACTACTGACAGCCTTAAGCAGATCTACCAAGTACAAGGCAACTTATGACTTTCCAATAAAAGCAATATGTATCATTTATATAAATAATGCCAGGGCCAAAATGTGCCCATCAAAACGTGTTTGGTAATAGCAAATACTAAGGCTTCTGAACGTGCTGTTTGCATATTTCTGCTTCATAGTGCTGCATTTAAGTGATGAATGCTCCTAAACTGTTATCAAAATACATACTAACAGGGGCGGCTGGGTGGCTCAGTTGGTGAAGCATCTGACTCTCAGCATCCTGGGATCAAGCCCTGGATCAGACTCCACACTCAGTGTGGAGTCTGCTTGAGATTCTCTCCCCCTCTTTCTGTCCCTCCCCCTGCTCACACATGCGCTCTCTCTCTTTTTCTCTCTCTCTCAAATAAATCTTTAAGAAAAGAAAATAAATATTACCATCTATGTGAAATAAAAAATAGCAATGAAAAGGATACATAAAATGGCAGGCCTGGGCATGCTGGAAGTTAAATGTGGTCAAAACATAGGTCAAGGTTCAGATTTAGGGATTGCTTCCAGAAAGGTGCTGTTCAAAATAACTGTGGTCTTAAATAGCTAAAGTCTAGGAAACAGGGTTCAATAGCCAATGTCAGTTACCAGGGTTAAAAATATGTGGGCAACTGAGTAAGAACAGAAAACCAAGAGGTTGAACGCTATCCCCCTGCGAACCTGGAGCAGATGACAGGGATTCACCATGTTATTAGGTGAGGGGTATCCTCCCCAGGTTCATTCTATCTCACTATATTTCTTCTCCTTCTATCACTGAAGTTTTTGTCACTCTCCAGATTGGCGACTCTGGGTATTAATTAGAAAGAAGTGGCATGTTCATAGGTATGGAGATTTGTCTGTGCCCAAACATTTCGTAGCAGTCCCACAGAATTTTTCCCTGAGCTAATTACCAGTCGTGATAGCTCCCCAAATTCCTTAACTTCATGTTTGGGTTCTAGGTTCTCAAGAATGGCTTGGGAAGATGGCCTATAGCCATGGCAGTGTTAGTTAGAATGAGCTATTACCCTGTGCAGACAAAGAGAACTTTTGTATCTTCTACCCTCTGTGTTATGAAGGTGACAGTTTGGCCCTGCTATTTTTAAAAATATTTTTTACTGTTTTGTGTTGTCTCATTTAATCTGTAAAAAGTTTAAGGCTATCTGTCACTTGAGAGTTAGTATGTGTTTTCGTACTCTTGTAAGATGTGTTTAACAGGTAAGTAGGACTAATTGAGTTTCGCTAAGCCTGGTTATTATTGTGGAATACAGGGTTGAGCAGTGGAACTTGGTAATTCGTTGAAAATGTTGAGTCTACATGAAGAATATGACCCAACTTCTCTTCAGTCACATCTTGCCTCTTCACCGCTCACTACACATTGGCCATACTGGCCTTCCTTCTTCTCCTCGAATGACCAAACTCCCTTCTATCTTGAGGCCTCTGCTCATGTTGCTTCTCTGGGGACTTGCTGCCCTACCAGACTCATTCTAGATGTTCCCAAAAACCAGAATTAAGAAAGTTTAAAAAAAGAAAACCAAGAGGAAGGAGAAGTTAAAACTAAAGTTCATAAGTTCTGTGTTGCTTGCATGAGTTGACCTCAATAAAAGTACTTGGCTCAAGATTTCTTCTCTTCAGCTTGGATATTACTAGCGTTTGTGAGAGCTGCTTAGTTGGAGATTTTTATGGAGAATAATGTGTTTATGAGAAATGAATTCTATTAGGAAAATCCTTATGTTATTTTTAAAAAAGTCTTTATAGAATCTTACGAATGAGAGTAGAGGCTGGAAGAAGAGCTGTCAGCGGTTAAAGGTGTGAATTTAGATTTTATACAAAGATACGAATTAGTACCAGAGAGATGGTTTAAGAAAGCTACGTACACTGTAAGACAGCTGTAAAAAAAAATGAGAACATCCTCGCTACTGACAGACTCACTGAACTGAGGTGCAGTGAGAAAATAATCAAACAAATCAAAGGTAAGGCAATAGGTCAGACTTCTTAATTCTTAATTTATGAGACTCTGGAATACATGTAGCAGGTAATCAACAAATTGAAAGGCAACCTCATATTGTTGATAGAAAGGGGTTCAGACATTTTCTCCAGCAAACCCCATAGTATCCTCTGAGGGTATGCTTTGAGCCATCTGTTTCATCAGGAGATTGCAGTGTTTGGAGATTTTAATTATTTAACCTCGATGGAGAACTTTTAATTGCAAGAAGAAAACTTGGGCAGATTAAGGTAGAAAATACCATGTTTGAGAGACATATGTAATAATAAGGGTAGATTGACTTTCAAAAAAAAATTACTCAGTGTAGACAAGAAAATGAAGTAATAAAGAGCAATGGATGAAAGGCCATGAAATTCAGGCAAAGTTTGGCTCTGCCATGAGACCACATTACTGAGTTTCAAAGTGATCTTTAAAAGGAGAGTTATCACTGTACTAGTGGGATTGTGCATTTTTCTGTATCACTGTACTGGGGTGTGGGTGTGTGCATGTGTGTGTGTGAATCTGAGCATCATTCTACAGATGTCAGGCTATTTTCTAGATCATGACAGTTTGGCTTTGGTTTAGCTCATCTCCCTCTGGAAGTGAATTGCGTGTCACTGTAAGATTGTTGATGGTGTTAGAGGACAGTCTCCGTCAGGTATTAGACCTGGAAACTTTGGTGGTTTGTGTGACGGTTTTCACCAACGTTGGGGTGTCAGGCTATAAATAAAGTACAAATAAGTTGTCAGGTGGACTGAATCTTTTTTGAGTAAATCAACACCATGAGCATACCATAATGTGTATATACATGTAAAACAAGAAAGGGAGACTGCAAACCCTTCTAAAGGTTTGGGGAAGGAATTTAAATTTCCTTTAAATTTTATGTTTTTCTGTTTCTTGTAGTCCTCTCTTGATTTGTTCAACTCAGAATCCAAGAGCAAGGACAACAGGGAGTGTGTCTTATCTATTTATAGTATTAGCACCCAATAGTGTTTGGCACATAGTTGTGCTGAAAAATGTATGAAAGAATGAAAAAATTACTAAATAAATGAACTGTTACTCCTGAAGTTATTGTTGTTGAACTTCACATATGCCCATTTTCCCTGAGAAAGGTAGTATGACTGTACGCATGTATGTATGTATGTATGTGTTAACAGTATTTATTTTATTTTATTTTATTTTATTTTATTTTTTTTTTTAAAGATTTTATTTATTTATTTGAGAGAGAGAATGAGAGAGAGCACATGAGAGGGGGGAGGGGCAGAGGGAGAAGCAGACTCCCTGCCAAGCAGGGAGCCCGATGCGGGACTCGATCCCGGGACTCCAGGATCATGACCTGAGCCGAAGGCAGTCGCTTAACCAACTGAGCCACCCAGGCGCCCAACAGTATTTATTTTAAAAAGTTCTTGCATTATGCTGGAAACTAGGAATTTATCCCACACTTGCCTCCTCTCAGAATTGGAGAAAAAAGTTGAAAGGCATGTATTTTCTAAAGTTAATTTTAACTACAATTTGAGAAGTTTGGATGTTACATGTATTGCATTGAAATGATTGGAGACAACTCACACTTCAGTGAGCACAATCACTACACTAGAAACTGACCCTTATTAACTAACTACCCCTTGAGTAGGACCTTCTGGTAATCTGTCAGAGAGAGTACAGTTGACCTTTGAACAACGCAGCGTTAGGAGCGCCAACCAAGATCCCTGTATAACTTTCAACTTCCCCCCAGATTTAACTACTAAATAGGTTTACTGTTGACTGGAAACCTTACTGATTATATAAACTGTTGATTAATACATATTTTGTATGTTATATATAAGTATATATATATTATATACTGTATACTTACAATACACTAAGCTAGAGAAAAGAAAATGTTAAGAAAATCCTGAGAAAATACATTTATGGTATTTATTGAAAAAATCTGCATATAAGTGAAACTGCACAGTTCAAAACCCTGTTATTCAGGGGTCAACGGTACTTGCTTCCCCACCCTGTATTCATTCTCTTTCCTTTCAAACCCCTGATTCTTATCTGGGCACATGGCCACCTGGGAAGAAATTAATTATCCCACATTCCGTGTAGCTTGATAAAGCAATACGATACTGTTATGGCCCAAAGAGAAACAAGTGGAAAAGTCCTATGGTGGTTTCTGGGAAAATGTAACGAACAGAGGATGCATGCTTTTTGCCCCTTCAAGTCTTCTTCCATCTTGCTGTCTGGGATTTTGATGGGATAGCAGGAGCTCTGGTCATCAGCTTGAAGCATGACAAGAAGGGACTTCATAGGAATGACAGAACAATAAACTCGCAGGAACCCCCAGACTAGCCTTTGATCGCCCAAGTCTCGACTTCATTTGGTTGATGGAGATATAACTTCTTATCTTGTTTAAGCCATAAATTCCCAGGTCTTTGTTACACGCAGCCAGACCTAATCATAATGGACACACTATTTTACTAAGGTCAGTTCTAACACCTCATGATTCCATTGCCCATCTGAGGATTGGTCCTTCTGTTCTCTTTTTTATTCTGCTATGTCTAATTATTTACTCTCATCTTGGAATTCTGTGCCAGGGTTTGATGTTGGCCTTGTTTCAGAAAATAATTGATCTGAGAGGTTACTAGATTGTCTACGGTGGTACAGGGTTAACACAGAATATTCACCAACTATTTGGGGGGCAGTCCTCTAGATTCTAAATTCTAGAATGTCAGCATCATCCTTCTCTCATAAAGTATAGAACCCTCTTAATGGTACTTGAGTGTATTTGGCTTTTCCTTCAACACAATCCATACAGATGGGGAAGCCACTTGTTAGGGGCATTGGAAAGATAGGCACATCTTATTATGTAGTGCTCAATGTGGATACTTGATGCTCAGGGGCTTTTGGGGCCCCACATCTGGTGAGAAAGCTAATTATAGGTCACTGTTGAGCAGGAGGAGAGATTTTTCTTATCTCTCGTTCTTTTGGCTCAACCTAACTTTTTTATTAATCATTGTAGTGGCTTGTATAATCTTCCTCACAAAGACAAAGTGTTAGCTGTTGCTTTGTTTTAGGGTAAATATCGAAGTGCTTGATATCTACATCTAGAAATGTTCATCCATGGAAGCTCGAAATAGAGTAGCAAGATTTTTTATGTCCTGTAAGCTGAACTACGGGTCATCTTTGGTTTGATCTGTGTCAGCCTGTGGACCTAGGACCCACCTTGACCTTCCAAATGTGTCATCTCTAGATGAGAATAGAGAAATTCAGAAAGAAAAAAAGGTACATTTCATTTTCTACAGCAGCCATCATAGTGACTGTTAGGACATACTCTCTTTCTATGAAGACTGTGAACTTGTCAGCCTATGAGGCTCATTTGTGATTTCCCAGAGACATTGTGTCATGGTTGAGGACATATTCTAAGGGCTGTGGGGCAAATAAAGAAGAGCCAGGAAAATGGAACTTAAAATGAAGTATTCATTCGGAACTAGTGATCCATTCTTCTTGCTTTCTAGAGTTGGTTTCTGAAAGGATGCACCACAGGGGTCTGGGCCAATTTTATGAGAAAAAGCTCCAAATACCTAGGACAGATGTCAGTTATGGGAATTGCCACTACTGAATTGTTAGAAGGGGTGTTATTAAGCTTGGGTACATTTTCTGTCTTTCACACTCACTCTTCACGTACACCTGATGTGTATTGTCGAAGCTGGAAGTCTTTGTAAAGGTTCTCTTTGCCCACATAAAGGCTGTTCCTTGTAATTCCACCTGACCTTCCTTAGAGAGCTTTATGGTTATATCAAGTACTTTCACTCTTGCTGGTGGGCTGAAAGGGTAAGCTTCTGTTCAAAGCTGTGTTACCTAGGACTAGAAGGTAAGCTTTTTGAAAGCATATGGTACTGTGTAGAATCCTAACAAGGGTAGTGTCCACTTTGTTACTGATTTAAGACCTGCATTAGACCAGTTTGAGAAGTCAGGCAGAGTGAGAATCCTGAGTATTATAAATACAGTGACAGAGTTGGTATATCACCTTTACTTCTCCAACGCCATCATTATCAGAGGACTTAGAGTTCTTTAAAACTTAGTTTTATTTTTAGAAGACATATAGTAGTTATTTAAAGGAACCCTTGAAGTAATTCCTTTCCTAAAATGAAGAATTCTTTATTTTTGAGTTTGGATTTTCGTATCTTCAAACATTAGTATATCAGATGTCATCAATATTTGTTATTTATTTTTGTCCTAGGGAACTCAGATAGCCAAGAAGCCTAGTGGAAATAACTTCATTAGTTATAGGTATAATAATAAATGGTAGGAGCCAAGAGGTCTTGTGTCCAGCCATTAACTGGCCAGGTGGCCTTAGGCCACTGAGCCTCTCTAGACCTAAGGTTCTCTATTGTTCTATCAAGTGAGGGTTAGAATGAATGATACCTGTGGTTCCAGCCTATGAGATCTATGCATGTTTGTCTTAAATGCGTTCTGAGAAGGTCCTTGCCCTCAAGAAATTTCAGCTTTTTTTCTAGATTTCCTTACTTCCTTCTGGCTGGGCTCGAAAAGTAACATGCACTTGTTGTTTACAAAGGAAAATTAAACTAGAAAATGTATTATACAGAAAGGAAAAGTCTCCCTCAATCCCACCCTGTGAGAGAATCATTCTTAAAATAGGTATATAATGGTCTCGGTTTATTTCTATACATATATTAGTATGCTTGTGATAGATACACACATATGTATGTGTATATATAGTATGTGTATATATGTGTATGCATATATCTATATATCTTATTTATACTGCACTAAAACTTGATTTTTCCAACATGTAACAGTTGATATAATCTTTCCATGTCAGTACATCTAAAGCTACTTTTTTTTTTTTTAAAGATTTTATTTATTTATTTGACAGAGAGAGACACAGCGAGAGAGGGAACACAAGCAGGGGGAGTGGGAGAGGGAGAAGCAGGCTTCCCGCTGAGCAGGGAGCCCGATGCGGGGCTCGATCCCAGGACCCTGAGATCATGACCTGAGCCGAAGGCAGTCGCTTAACCGACTGAGCCACCCAGGCGCCCTAAAGCTACTTTTTTTTTAAATTGACATATAACACTATATTAGTTTCAGGTGTACAACATAATGATTCAATATTTGTAAATATTGTAAAATGATCCCCACAAGTCTACTTAATATCTGATATCATACATAGTTAGAAATTTTTTTCTTATGATGAGAACTTTTAAGATCTCTCTTAGCAACTTTGAATTATACAATACAGTATTATTAACTATAGTCACCATGTTGTACGTTACATAAGCTACATTATTTCTAAAATGCCTCATAGAAGGTCACTGATTGAATATTGGAGGCATACCAAGTACACATTTTGGCCAAATGGTCAAGTGTTAAGTCATATTTAGCTGAAACTAAAGCTAAATATCAGTGTCATAGAATGGATGTCTGGAATACAAAAAAAAAAAAAACCTGAAATTTTTGACAAAACTTGAAATTTTTTAATAAAAGTTTTTAGTAGTCAGCTTTAATTCTGACAATATACAGGCATTTGCCTTTCACCCTACCGCCTGCTGTTAGATTGATCCTGCGGTCACTGTACTATACTACTGTATAGTTTGGTACTGCTGGTAGTACCAAAGTTGTTCCTTGGCAATTAACCTTGCCATCTCCAATAATAACTAGGTAAAGACTAGGTTGTAGACTAGGTAAAGACTTCTCTCCTCATTAATGACTGGCCTTGGAGATTTACGTGATGATCGTGAGTTTGATTGAAGGAATCCCAGAAATGGAAGCATTGTGCACTGCTTGAAACATCCTTTCTAAATATTTTCAGAAGCATACTAAAGATTGCTGCCAACGCATATATCTAACTTTCTAACATTTTTGCTGCCTCACACAATTAGTTGATTGAAAAAAAAATTCTGTCACTAATTTTGGGTCTGAAGTTATGGCAGTCATGTCGTTGACTTTCAAGGTGTAACAGAATCGTTTCAGTATCACTTGTATCTTGGCTTTCATTCATGCACACCAACTTCAGCATTGTTTCTGGAATAGAAGGATAGGAGACTTTTTATATGTAAGAAAAATGTGAACTCTCAAAGTCTTAACCAGTTTTGTTTAAATCCCCCCCCCTTATTTAGCAAATTTTAGTGAATAAATTACCTTAATAAGCAATCATTAGATTTAGCAGGGTTGCTATTTTGGTATTCTTATCTGCAAAGTAGACTATCATGGGATTTTTGTTGCTGTTGCTGTTCAAGCAGCCTATATAACAGGAACTAGCTCGTCCTCCATCTTGTTTGAGGATATTGTGTGAATATACAAGGCAGTTCCACAACCTCTTGTAACTCATGCAATTAGTCTTTGGCTGAAGAAGAAGGAAGAAAGCACAGTACTCCTTAGATGCTTTCTCGTTCTGTTCATTACACTGTGCCATAATTGCCTTATGAACACAGAGCTGGTGAGTGTGATTCCTAACACACCCTTCCCCATGTTTGTTTCATTGTCAACCACAGTCAGCTGTCTCTGCTCCCTGGTTTCTGTATGTCTTCATGTGGACTCACCATGTTCGGGTGAGAGACCGGGAACTCTTTGAGCAGGAGAGTAAAGCAGGAGCAAGATTGCATGCATTGTTAATGTACTGTGCTGTTGTATTTAAAGGAGGTCTGCGTGTTCAGACGTCTGACGCACAGGATAGAGGAGGGCCACCATTGTTTTTGTGCATGTTGCAGTATAATTCAGGAAGGAGAATTTTGCTAACGTGTTTCCCAGAAGCACTTTTGATGCTGGAATTCATCATTTGGACAAGTCTGAATACTCTCTCATCTTCAGTGACAGCATTAGAGAGCTTGGCGTTCTGTAGCCGTCTAAAATTTTAACAAGCTTATTTTTCCAAGTTGGCCTCTATATGATTTAATTATTAGAATTTTAAAAATGTGTTTTGAAGTTTGATTACTGTAAACAAAACATGTTTTTGGTATCTCATTTTCCTCAGTCATTTTCTTCTTTGTATTGTTTATGTGTATGTTTTGTATGAATCAGAGAGGACTTCGTGGATGTCATTGTGATTTTACAGACTTTCCTATTCTTGAAATTTTTACATTGCTCAATTAACAAAAGCCATGTCTGATTACTCTCTTAATCTCTGTGGATCTTGTTCTAGTTCCCCCCCCCCCCCCCCCGCCTTCCCTTAGTTTTCTATTACCTTGGTCTCATCTCCTGATGATTTTTAATGAATTTTGGACACTGGTTGTAAAAAATACTAGAGATAATTTTAGGCTATTGATAATGTCCTTTTCCTCCAAAAAGGATATACTTTTGCTTCTTGTGGGCAGAATCAGAGGTTAAGATGATTTACAGCTTTGCCTCAGGCTGTATGAGGGCTGGCTTATTCCTACTTGGTCCCCACTTCTAAGATGGAATCATCAGGGGTCCCATCTGAAAGCCTCCATTTTCCTCATCCTTGGGCCCTGAATGGCAATTTTTGACTGCCCCATGCCATAGAACTAGCAGAAGCTTCTGCATCTTCACAGCCTCCTTGGTTGTTACTTTATGCTCAGATCTTCAGTTTCTCAGTACCGCCTTTGGGAATGAACAAATGCCTCAAAGGGAAAAAGCAGTTCTAAATGTTATTAGCTTCTCTTCTTTCTGGGACTTTTCTCACTCGTGTTCACACCTGGTAGCTCTGTTCGGCCTAGTGTTCCTAAGTTGTTCTCAGCAACAAGCTGTTTAGCCATTGTTGGAATCTTACCTGTATTTGAAAGTGAATATTCAAATATTAAAAATATATACATGTAGCATCCCTTGTTTGCATTACTGTTATCTTATGCTGATTATATATTATAGTCGTCTCTGCAGTCATAGCATCATTTATAATATAGAAGTTCAGGAATGCCATAGGGGCCCCTGCGTGGCTCAGTAGGGTAAGCGTCCAACTCTTGATCTCAACTTAGGTCTTGTTCTCGGGGTCATGAGTTCAAGCGTCATGTTGGGGAAAATGTTCAGGAATGCTAAAAATAACACTGAATGAGATATTCAGGTATTTGGCCAAGTTTTAAAAATATACCAGATTGATTTTTAATTTATTCATTTATCATTTATTTCATACATAGATTTATTTCATATATAGCAAATGGTATTTCTTATTTTCACTCCTTTTCCTCTTTCTCTATTGGGTGGTTTAATTCTGGTTGATTTGCAGAAGCTCTTTGTATGTAGGAGATATTAACCCTTTGCTTATATATGGTATAAATGTTTATCACCAGCAAATATAGTTTGTATGACTGCTACATTTTAGGATTTATTGAGTTTTTTTTGTGGCTTTTTTATAGCTCTTTTAAAAACTAATATTGCACAGATATTTATAAAGAAAATACACAGATAAAGTCACATATATACTTATATGTTCTATATACATATAAGGCCTTTTCAATTATATTATTCAGATCCTTTATGTCATAATTTTTTGAGGGATCAAATTGATTCCCCAATGACTAAGAGTGTTAATTTTACTCCTTCTCCTGATAGTGTTGTTCTTGGTCCTTTTTGCCTTGAATTTGATCTTGCTAAATGCTCATATTGTGCTCCATTGGTTTTGGAAATGAGGGGAGTGGTATAGATTCTAATTTTATCTTTGTCTCTTTAATTTTGAATTCTTCACTTCTTTTTCCCTCTTTTAATTTAGAAGAATGGATTCGATGGTTAAGTCACCTGAGAGGTATCACAAAAGAGGAAGTGGCCCTGAACCGAGTCTCGGAGTATAAATACAATATGAATGCATAGATGTGTGTGGGTATTCCAGACAAGGGGGAAGGACTGAAAAAGAAAGAGGCTAGGATGGAATAGGAAGTATGTTTGGAATGTGATAGGAGGCTGACTCAAGCAGAAAGTCTGAAGTAATAGGAAGTAAATGGGGTTTATTGAGGTGGGACCACATTTTGGGAATCATGAAGTGAGCAGAGAAATAATTCTTTGTTTATAAATTAGGTGTTCTTTTTTTTTTTTAATTTTATTTTTATTATTTATTTGACAGAGAGACACAGTGAGAGAGGGAACACAAGCAGGGGGAGTGGGAGAGGGAGAAGCAGGCTCCCCGCAGAGCAGGGAGCCCGATGTGGGACTCGATCCCAGGACCCTGGGATCATGACCTGAGCCGAAGGCAGTCGCTTAACCGACTGAGCCACCCAGGCGCCCTATAAATTAGGTGTTCTTAAGACAAATAACCAAATAAGTGTGCATTTACAAAATAAGCCTTGTGTCAAAGCTTGCTGTCCAGGATAATCTTTCATGCTTGTTTATGCTGATCTTATAGGTTCATTTTCCTTTATTCCAAGAGCTCAGAGCAGTGCACCATGATTCACACGAACTAATCTCATGCACATTCTTTGAGTTTTATTTTGCATTTGACATTCTAACCAGGTGATTTTTGGAGTGATGTTTGAGACTGATAATCTCACCTCAAAGAGATAGTTTAAGCCTGTCATATTGTGGGTCAGCTTAGAACTTCTTTCCTTCAGTTCTGTTCTTCTGCCTTTTCAGCTGTGCCCACTCCCCACATCATAAATACTCATTTCTTTGCATACATTAAGCAGATGAGATAAAAATGTGCTAAATATGAGTTGATGGCCATGTCTGCTGGCCTGTTTTGTTATTTTCCAGAAGCACATAGATGGTGGCTTATGGAGAATCGTGTGAAGCCAACAGTATTTTCAGGTGCCCACCAGGCCCAGATTGCTGTGTAAAGAAGTGGAACCCAGGAACGTCTATTGAATGCTACCACTGAATTCTGGACAGTTAGCTCTTCAGAAATGGCACTTTTATTCCCAAGGGGAAATTTAAAGAACTCACTGTTTTCCTTTGGCTCTTGCATAAAATTATGTTTTCTCTATCCCTAGGGGACTCCTTCTCACAGTTCCGGTTTGTTGAGGAGAAAGAGTGGGATGGTGAAGCTTCATGTCCAAAACAGGTAAGATGGTTTGTCTTGACTGTGGATTGACTCTTCTCAAGGCTGAAGACTAATGCCTTCACATTATTGTTGAGATAAAGTATCGGGGTGGAGAAGACTAGTGATTCATGTATAGTTTAGTCTCAGTTACCTAAACTGTTCAGAAAATTTTCAGGGAGCTTAAATTATACAGGACCTTGGAGCTAGAATTCACCTGTATAACTGGCCATCTGTGTGAATTACTTATAGTGTATGGTCATGATTTTGAGTGGATTACTTTGCCATTTGGCCTTCCTTTTCCCTTTCTGTGAAAAATTTCCCTTAGGGTTGAAAATTAATTTTTCCCCTCACACTGTTTTTGGTATTAGGTGAAAAAAATCCTTAATTTTATAGCTTTAAATAAGTCTTCCTCTATAGTTAGGAGAGTAAAGCTATATAGTAAGAGCAGATATCACAGAAGTCGTTCAGTAAATCCGTAAAGCCCAGCCACCTCGTTTGCTTTGTGTTCATGCCATGTCTTCTTCCCAAGGAGTTTCGATTATTTTCCAAGTGCAATTTGACTGATTCTTTCCATAGGAGAGAGGACAGGTATTCTAACCCTTTTAAAAAGCACAGAGAATCAGTGGTGGCTTGTCCTCTGCTCCCCGACTTCATGGCTAGCGCCTGCTGTCCACTACAACACTTTGACAATCTGTCCCCAGTTTCAGACACGTGGCTGAGAAGCAGACCTGAAGCCCAAAGGTCGGGCACCCTCCTCCCCATTCTGCTACCAGCTCAGTCACACCCCCCCCCCCCATAAGCGGGTCATTTTCTGTCTGGGCTGGTGTTCTATTTACTTGTTTGGGATGGACATTGGCTTACCATACAGACCAAGGGGGAGGGAAGCTACTTGTGGAATGACTGCCTGTCACTTTACGTAGAGGATGTATTACAACACGGGAAAAATAGGGCATTAAAAATACTCATCTTTGCTTGAGTCTGTGTGGGCATATGCCGGAGGTACAGTTTAGAATTCTAGGACAAATTGCAAACAGACCAACGGAAGTCATCAAGGAATACAGCGAAAGCCAGACAACTCCCATTTCAACTCCTTTTGAACCATATCGATGATTAGAGAATATTTCAGTTATCTTGAGAGTTTCAAATAATTCTAAAGTTCTTCATGCATCAGAACGCTAAGAACTTGTTATTTACTCAATATTTTATTAGATGCAACTATTCAAAGATGAATAAGACAGAGACCATGCTTATTCATTGCCTTAGCACAGTGGCTGATATGTAGTAGATGATCAGTAAATATTTATGTAATAAATGAAAAAGAGTGTGACATACAATAAGTGGTGTCCTCAATGAATCAAGATACTACTGTGGGGGCCACTTTGGGCTGGAAGGGATTGAGAGCAGTACCATGGGAAAGAGAGTGTCTGAATGGGCCTTGGTGGGTCAGGGTGATGCTGGTTCATCCTATTAAGTGAGGAGAGCTGAAGACCAGCTGTGTTCAGAGTCAGGATGTAGCTGGAGTGCAGTGTTCCCAGAGGAGGCTTTAGGGGTAAGTCTGGGCCAGGTACTGCCAGCAGTTTGATCTTCATTTTCTTCTGGGGGGACGTTTAGCATGTGGGTAGGAGCACAGACCTTGGAGAGACAAGCCTGAGTGTGAATCTTAGTTCTATGACTTAGGCGAACTTCCTTCCTTGTCTTGTGTTCTCTTCTGTAAAATGGAACTAATAATAGAATATAACTTGGCGTTATAATGAGGATTACATTAGATAATAAATAAAAGCTCTTTAGTGCAGTTCCTGACATGTATGAAACACTCACAATTAGCTCTTAATCCTACTCTTATTTGTTAACAAAAGTTTTGTTTGGCAAGAAAATGGAAATGGCTAGATTTGACCTGAGCAATATTGGGAAGGAGGATCAAAGAGGGAAGAGGCGGGAGGCAGGGAAACCAGTTAGGAGCATATGTTTTGGGCAAACTCAAAGGGACGAGGGCCTGGGAGTGTGGGGAAGTGGGAGTGGAAGATGGTTCACTGATAGACGGATTTCAGCACAGGACGAGCTAGACTGTGTCACATGTGGGACGTGCAGACAAGAAAGGTGTGCAGTGGCGCAAAGCTTTCTAGCTGGATGGCTAGGTGAGTTGGTGAAGCCATTAATGGGGCACAGAGAGGGCAAGTTTACTTTGAATATTTTGAGCTGATGTATGGGTAGGACACATCCAAAACTAAATTCCTCACTTCCTTGTCAAAACCTGTTCATGTCCCCCTTAACTCCTCACTAGGTTCTGGTTTTGCTTGAGAGAGAAAAAGGTGACAAGAAGTTTGGGAAGTATAATGGTCTGATCAAAGGCTATTTTTTCTTTAGTTGCAACGTGGACTTTCTAGCAGGTTCTTTGTCTTACACGGACACTGAGACTGAGAGTCTAATAAGTAATAAGGTTCCTGGACAGAGGGGACAGGTTTTCACTACCCAGACAAAGTTCTGTGCACACTGACCTCAGAGAATTTGTTCTAATTAATAGTCAAGGCTGGCTTCCTGCTGCCAGCCTCAGGGTATGCAGGAGGGAAGGCATCAGGGTGTCCGGGCATCGCAGGTCAGGCTGCACGCTCCGACTGTGAGTGACCATCAGAGTTGGCCAGATGGATATGGAGACTAGGTTCTCCAGGCAAAAAATAACCTCTCGATTATTTTAAGACATAGCAAAAAGCTAATTTGTGGCTATTATTCCAATGAAGCCTATCGTTAAATTCACACTTTACTATGACAAGCATTTCACCTCAGCTCATTTTATATGTTAGACCTTCAGCTTTAGCCCTTAAGGGGAAAGACCGGTGGTGAGGAAACGAGTCTTCTTTGAAAGTGGCATTTGATGGCAGGTTCTAGGCTCCAGGACTCCTGCAACTCCGCCTGCTGGTTTGAAGTGTCTGCCCAGCATCATGGAGACTATGCAATGTGTATGGGGCCTTGGATGGTGGGTGGGAATTAGAAATGTTGGGGGGAGGAGACATTCCAGGAGCAGACACAGCTAGATGGCCATCATTCAGAATGTGGCCAGAAGCACAGCCTGGCCAGTCCCTTATCTTTGTGCAGCCACGCCTACTTTTCGTTGTTGTTTTTTTCCCCTAAGATTTTATTTATTTGTCAGAGAGAAAGAGAGCACAAGCAGGGGGAGAAGCAGGCTCCCTGCTGAGCAGAAAGCCCGCCATGGGGCTCAATCCCAGGACCCTGGGATCATAACCTGAGCCGAAGGCAGACGCTTAACAACTGAGCCACCCAGGCGCCCCTACTTTTCATTGTTGAGGATATACCTTGAAGTCATGTTGCACGTAATGCCAAAGAGGGCAGAGGAAGCGTGGCCACTTTTAGCCAGCCCCCCCCCGCCCCCGAACACCTCAGTGGTCCTTCTGTCTGGGGAGCTAAGAGAGCCACAGGTGAATGGCGGGCAGGCATGGCGGAGGTGAAGTCCTTGCTCTTTTATCGGCTGGAAGAAGGGGGTCTGCTTGTGTGCAGATAACCTGGGCGGGAGGGAGGGTGAGATTTCCAGTGTATAATGTGACAGCTTACCCATGGATTAAGCATTTGGCATCACACCTTTCTACCGGGTTGAGAGAATTTCTCCAAACTTGAAAATGAAGACTTGGCCACCCTGGTCTGATCACAGCTTTAAGGTGCTGAGTGCAGGGCTGAGGAAAGGCCTGGAATGCATATTAAATTTCTTGCTTTCTTGTCAGGGCTTTGCCAGCCTCCATCCTGTTCCCTAAATACACTGTGTTTTTTAGAAGTGAGTTCCTTTTTTGCCAGGGCAGGGGCCACATCTGGTGCTGCTGACGTTGCTTACCTAAGAGCTAGCCATCTCGGGAATATTTCAGAAGGGCAGTTGAAAAGCCACATCGTCCCTCTCATTCCTCGTGTACTGCTGTTGTGGGGATTAGGGGTTACAGTGGGTCTGGATTGAGTGTCAGGCTCTTCTTGAGTGCACCATCCCCACTCACTGTAAACCCATCTACCCAGGACATTCCAGACATTGCTGCAGTGGAATCCAGACTGACCAGGTGACCCTTGGCTTTTCTTCTAACTCGAAGCCAGTGATTTTACAATAAGCTGTGTTTCCAGCTGGGCCTGGGAGGTCTTTGGTAGACGAGGCGGTCAGCAGTATCTGCCTCTAATGTGAGGTCATTATAGCCAACTTTTGGTTTATTCTTTCTCTTGGGTGGCCAGGGCACCGGAAAGTAGCCATTAGACGGTCATCAAGCCCTGAAATAATCTGGAATGTTTCCTCAAACTACTGTCCATTTGGGAGGTCATTGCAGGGATAGGACTCACTTCCATGAATGGGAGAGGAGTCAAGGGAAGCTTTCAGTGTTGGCCTCACACAGAGCGCTGCTAGCTAGCGGGCAAGTCTGGCCCCTGCTTTCTGGCTGGAACAGGAGCATCTACCTCCCAGACTCCTTCGGCTGTGCCGATCAGCCCCGTCTCGCTGCTTAGACAGCTCTTCCCTCCTCTCCCCAAGGCCAGCCGTCTGAATTGGAGGGGGAGGGGTCCACTTCAATTCCATTAAATGCTTATTTTTCTTTCAATTTGCCAGTAATTCCCGAAGCATCTATAGTTTCCAGGTTACTGTTCAGTGTTGTGGGGGTGATTGCTGCCCTGTTCCTGCTCTCACAGTGTGAACTGTGGCTCCAGAATGTGGCTTGGGTTTTGCTCATCTTAACACCGCGATGATAGAAATAGCAACCATATCAAGTGTGATCTAGGATAGGACTTACTCTCTGCTAAAAGTAATGTCAGTGGATGGTTTATTTACTTCTGTCATCTTCTGCTTTTTTATCTCTAAAAGGTCATTTGTAATCATCACCTGATATGTGTGTAATTTTTTGTTAGAACTCAGCATTTTATGTGGACTGTGAGTCACTGGTTCGAGCCCTTCAAGAACTGCCTCTCTCACTCCGACTCAATGTTGCTGCCGAACTGGTCCAGGTAAAAACCCCGACACGATCTGTCAGCTGGTGCGGGTTAGGGCAGGTGAAGAAAAAGAGTGAAAAATGTCACTCTGCAGGATGTCTCAGCATCAGCTTTTCCTTTGATAAAGCTGAGGCTCTTGTATCAAGGTATCATTTTGAAAGTTTTAAGGGAGAATCAAATAATTTTGAGTCTTTTTTTTTTTTTTTACATGTGAAACATTTTGAAGGATCAAATGTAATGGAATTGAATGAAATGTAAAGTATAAAATCTGACTGGTATTTTACTCAAAAATTAATGTGCCAGGCTCTGTGTTTAGCACTAAGCAGACAGTGGTGATCAGACAGACATGGTTCTTGATCTCATGGAGCTTAATCTATTGGGAAATGTGAGTATTGGTCAAGTTATCCAATTGTGGTATGTCCCATGAAGGAGTGTAGTGTGCTATGAGAATATATAATAATGAACCTGATCTACTCTGGTGTGATTAGGAATGGCTTTCCTGAAGGGGTGTCAGATGAGCCAAGATCCAGAGTATAAAAACACGTGAGTTGGAATTTAGAGAGGAGTGACCCAGTCAGATCTGCCTTAACACTGCTGCTGAGAATGAGGATGCCCAGGAGCATTCTGGCTGCAGAATGGAGGGGGTTGTGGGAACGGGTGGGTGTGTGTGTTGGCAAATGTGCGGGAGCGTATACCCACCAGCGGAGACTGGGTCACACCAGGAGACTGCTGCAGCAGGCCAGGGGGGCAGTGTACGTGGGACTAGGGCGACGATGGTAGAGACAGCAGAGAATTGGACTTGACCAAGACGTACTTCAAAAGGAAAATTAGCAGGGCTTGGAAAATACTGGAAATGGTGAGCAAGCAGAGAATTATCCTTGGCCTTCCAGCCTGTGCAACTCAGCGCTGGGGTGGTTATCAGGAAGGGGGAGGTTTGGATGTTATGGGTCTGTGCCTCTGAGCTATCAAAGTGGAAATACGAGTCGGTTATAGAAATCTCTAGTTGAGAATGAAGGGCTAGAAACGTAAATATACCAGTGTAAGATAGCAGCAGATGAATGAACTGACAGAGGGGGAGGCCCAACAGACCGTACCACAGCTACTTCACAATGTAACTGTGGCTCGACTGCATTTTTAAAAAAGTGAAACCCTGGGCAGTACTAATTGTAAAGAGAACCCCAGCAACTGAAACGAGCCACTTCGTGCTGCAGCTGAATGTGTTGCTGCACTTGAGCAGATGCATGAATTGGTTACCCACCCGACTCTTGTTTCTGTGGCCCTGACTGGCCCCCGGTTTAGGGCAGCAAGTAGAATTCAGGGCTGGGGGGCAGGGCAGGGAAGTAGAGAGGATGGCATTTGCCTCTGACGGAATCACCATGGAGCTTTAGGAAGGTTTGGGGGTGTTTGGGGTTTTCTTAGTGATTGGGAGAGCACTGCTTTCCCTGCTGGGTGTCCAGAGATGTTCCAAGTCCTGACAAGCGTGGCTGGGGCGCATTCCCCACAGCACGGTGAAGGGTTAGCACAATACGCCAGGGAAACACCGAGCTGAAGGTGATGGGGCCTCAGGGAGAAAAGGAAGTGCTGTGACCATCGGAAAGTGAGGATTTGTGTCAGATGTAGAGCAGTTATTCTCAACTGTGTACGTCAGAATCATCTGGGGAGTTAAAAACAAAAGCCACGTGAGACGCCCACATGCCAGCTTTGTCTTGCACACTGACAACAACGGAGGACTGTTTATGTGGAAAGCCATCCTGTTTTAAAAGCCCTGAGGAGTTATTAGCACACTGGATCTGCTCACGATGCTTCAGCGTGCAAATAAGGGGACAGTGCCTCCGCCAGGGGTTGAACCTCATTCTGAGGTTCTACCCTCTCTGCCACCATGCTGGTCACCCCAGGCCTCCCTCCAGGACAGAGCTGCTCAGCCTTAGCCCTACATTACAGTCACCTGGAGAGTTAACTCTTGTTAAATTATTGCAGAAAAGTGCATGCATAAATATATGTAACCGTGGAATCAGCGTCCAGATCAAGAATCAGAATATTGGCAGCACTCCCGATGCCGCCCGTCCGCCGCGTCGCTCCTTCCCTAAAACCACTCTCCTGACTTCTAATAGTAAAGATGAATTTTGCCTGTTTTTGGACTTTTTACAAATGTAATCAAATAGTAGGTTTTCGTTTGTGTCTGGCATTTTTCACTCGAATGTTACTAAGAGTCGTTCTTGATGACTCTGTCCCTTCACCTTTATTATTAGTGCATGTAAGTACCGTGCACAGATCTGATTTGCTAATTACTTCTGGGTGCATTTTACAGGTGTTTATCTCCTCACACCTCTAAGCATATGTACATTCACCCAGACCTGGGGTACTGCCAGTTCTCAGGGCAGTTACAGAAAGACATGCCCTTCCGATGTCACCTCTGCAATGGCACAGAGCAGAGGTGGGCAGAGGGGGAGGCACGGCCCTGTGGTGTTTCAGTGAGGTCACCCCATTTACGCCAACTCAGTAAGGAAGGGTTCTGGGGCAGGGGGAACCCTTTGTGAACTTCCTGTCTGAATTGAATTTTCCTACTCCACAAAGTTTGGCTTGCTTCTCTTTCAGACCACCCTTCCTTTAGAGCTTCCTCAGGTGAAACCAAAGAGAAATGAGGAAGGCAAGGGACTGGGGATGCGGTTAAAAGGGCCCCTGGGGCCTGGAGGAAAGGGCTCCATCTCCGAGCTGAAATCGGCTGCTGCTGGCTGCCCCACGTCCCTGGATAAAGATGGCCCAAGCCCCGCTCCCTCACAGGGTTCTCAGAAACCCAGCACCCCACTGCAGTCAGCAGCGGACCACTTGGAGGAAGAATTAGACCTGCTGCTTAGTTTAGATGCACCTGTGAGAGACGGAGATGACATCGCACCAGACCAGACCTCTCAGGACCAAGAATCTGAGAAAGATGGGAAGGTGGCCCAAGAAGAAAAAGGTATGGCCTCCATTTTATTCCCTATCCATCTTCTCTTTTGTGTGCCAACAGCCCCACCTGCGTCACGTCCCTACCCCTCTCCACCAGCGTCTGACATCAATCTGCTGCTGTCCGCTGACCTTTCTGACAGCCTGCCTCTCAGTCGCTATGCCAGGCTTGCAGAGCTGCTCCCTGCCTGATTGCAGTATTAAACCCGGGGCTGCCGCTGGACCGGGCGCTAGAAAAAGGCATCCGGATCCTCGTCGCCCTCAGCTGTGCAGCAGCAGACCTTTTAATCGACTTCTCCAGACTTCTGGCTTGCTATTTCGATCTTCCTTTTGTACAAAAGAGCACTTCGGCCTTTGTGTGTGCCCTGTGAGCCCGCGGGCCCTCTGCTACAGAGAGGCCGAGGGTGTCTGCTCCATCACCGCACTGCACTGGAGAACCTGTAAGGACTTCCCAGGATTGCTACGACAGTAAAAGAAAATGGAGCTGCTGGTCTTTTTAGAAAACTAGTGAACTGTGACATTCAACTTCAGAATAAATAGAAGAGCAAATCTCTACCCCATTTACTAATTTGTTTAGCTATTAATTACTGTATCCTCTAACCATAATAGGATGTTTCCTCTAGTTGTAAGCACAGTAATAATCAGGGCTGAATTCTATCATGGAACAAACCCCAAGGAAACCGTCACCCTCAATTTTGGGATTAACGTGAAGTTGTTAATGCTTTTATTTCCCCAGGTCCTGCAGAGCTCTCTGTGATGGAAGAAAAGAATGTGGAATCTGAGCAACCATGTACATCAAAAACTGTTACTGAGGAAGAGCTTGAAGACTGGTTGGACAGCATGATTTCCTAACATGAAAGAAAAAGGAGGAAAAAAAAAAGTGCCTGAAGCAAATTTTGATTGCCTTGTCAGTAAGGGCGGGCCCAAGGCTGTCCTTCCAGAACAGCTGGTTTCTGAGCATGCCCCGAGCCAGTGTGTTCTACCACGCTTGCCGCAGTAAACGCCTACCTCTGGCCCACGACATCCGAAACTATACATCTAAGAGGCTCGTTGCATTTGTTCTCTGGCTTAGCAATCTAATAGATTCCTCGAGGGCAGGGGATGTTATGGTTCTTATTTCCAGCCTCCTTCCTTTCCATGTTTACAGCAGAGCAGGTGCTGCTGATAGAATAGCAACAAGGCATGCATTTGTGGCCAAAATAAACAAACGCTGGTCTATGGAATTCCTTTCTTTCTTGGGTGGGGTGTTAGGCCCTTTGTCTCGTGTCCCTTCTTCCAGTAATCACAGGACGGCTGTAGAATCATCCAGAAGAGGTACATCACAAGAGGCCAACACCCCAGATTGGTGTGTATTACTTTATTGCAGTGGGTACTTCCTTTGATGTAAGGAGATTCACCTAAACACAGCAGCTCCAGTACTTACAAGGGAACCATAAAGCAGTACTCAATTTGGCATAAGATTGAAATTTTTCTGGATTTTCAGTACAGTACTTCTAATAACAGCAGTTGACAAGCTGTTACTGAAAAAAAATGATAGGAATAACCTTCAAGTGCGGTTTCATAAAGACGGAAGATCAACACAACTCATTAATGGAACTGTCCGTCTGGAACAGAAACATAAAAAATTTGCATAGCTATATCTAAAGAGATTTTAAGGCACTTAATCGATATTTCAGTGTCGACAAAGTGTTGGGTGTTTTTTTCTATTTCTTTAACTGCTTAAAGCTTTTCAAGTTGATTCTGAATACATTCACTAGCAAGTACCATGGGAGAAATCTGACTGCAGTTAAAATGATTTTTTTGTAGTTCAGACCATGAGTCACTAGTGGATACTGTCATGTGATATTCAAGTGTTTAAAATTTCAGTATTGTGCATTGAAGACTTCATACTTCTAGTCCTTTCCTCAATGACATCATTGCAACAACTTAGTTCCATTAGAACTGAAAAACTTGAAGGTATTCTCAACTACAGTTTCCTTGATTTTTTGCCATCTTTCAACATTTTGATAGGTTGTCTCCCCCAGGGATATGTCCATTAGGCACAAAAAAGCCAAATCAATCCCAAAATATCACATAATTGTAACAAACACTTCCTCTTGAAAGGGAGGCATTTAGAATAGGTCACATTTCAAATATTTTGCAGAACTGTAAAAAGGATTTAGTTCCCTGGAAGTTGACCATCCAGAATTGTGGAGTTTCTTTCATTCTGATTTATCCAAGCTGATCTTCATATTGTTTCCGAAAGCAGTCACCAGCTGGGAAGAAATCCCAACACCTTTCTTGGTACATCTTCCAGACGTAAGATTCCTGAAATAATGGGAACAAAGGGTACTTCTTTTTAAACCACAGTAAGCTTAAACCCAGGTGGTTTTTACTCCGTAGGTCTCCCTTGGGGAAGGGTGATGGGTCCCAACTAGTACCTTCTTCCTTGCTCTGTTCCCAGCCCAGGCTAGTTTAGGAGCAAAAAGTCATTCCCCAAAACACTGAACACAATGTAATGATTCCAAGTAAAAATGCTTAAAGATCTAGCAACAGGCTGATTCTATGCCATTTGTAATTGGTAGAAGGCAGAAGAACGCACAATGAAGGGATAGTGAGTGCTGGCTCGGGCAGATGCCTGGAGCATTTGAAGGGAGATCTAGAACCAGTTGCCTCTCAAGTGTCTGAGCTGTGAAGCGGTCCCACAGATCTGATGCTGTTTGAGTATTAGATAACCTATCTTTTCTTCCCTTTGTTCTCTTATCTCTGCATTTGTTTCTCATACTTAGTCACAGAATCCCTTTTGACACATACTTTCACTCATACTACCCACACCTCCACCTTCCCTGTGTCACCCACACATGAGGTGGTTGTCTTTCTCTGGCTGTCTCTCACACCATTTTACTCTCTTTGTTAGAGCCACCCACTCAGCTCCTCCTTGTCTTTTTCTCTGTAATGTTCTCCCCACCTCCAGCTCTTCTACTCTGAAGCAGTAACCATAAGGGTTTAGAAAATGTCAGTGTTAGTTGGGTAGGATAACCAGAAAGTCTTTAGGGAGAGATTGGAGTTGCCTGAGAATATTGGCTTCTTAGGTCACACAGAGATGGCGGAATTATGCAGAGGAAAAATGTACGTTGGAGACTAATGAAGTCATCTGTCTACTTCAGACATCCTGTGCTCTGTTGAGTCTCAAGACTTCAGAAACGGAAACTCCTAATGCAGGGGTACGATTTTTTTTTTTTTTTAAAGATTTTATTTATTTATTTGAGAGAGAATGAGAGACAGAGAGCACGAGAGGGAAGAGGGTCAGACGGAGAAGCAGACCCCCTGCTGAGCAGGGAGCCTGATGCGGGACTTGATCCTGGGACTCCAGGATCATGACCTGAGCTGAAGGCAGTCGCTTAACCAACTGAGCCACCCAGGCGCCCCAGGGGTACGATTCTTAAGACATTTTATTTCTCACCTGACCCGTGTGTTCTGTTTCATCTTTATTAATCAGATACATCAGGAAGAACCTGGAACAAGGGGGAAAAAGGTATAATAAGTGAGAAAAAGACAATATTATTTTGGTTAGTCTTTTTGTGAGGAGAAATTCTTTTTACCATTCCTAAACCTTGGGCTAAGTGTACTTGTGAGGAAGCATTTCGGCTACCTTTTTCCTAACTGCCTCTACTTTTTCAGAGAACTAGGCAGAAAGGGCACACACAGAGGGGAACCATATGACATAACTGTTTATTTTACTCTACCGTTCTTCCTCAGCCACTGTCCCCTCTGTTGACCACGGATACTCACAAATAGTTGGCTAAGTTGTGCTCTTGTAAGGTGTGTGTTTCAAAGCCATGAGGAATCGTGTCAAAATAGTCATTGCCGATCCCACAGATGAAACATTTCGTCTAAGACGAATAAGAGAAGCAGTAAAGGCGTTAGTACACGTGACATTACAGGCAGGTGGGAAAGAGGTGATGATCTCTGATCGAACGGAGAGACCATGAAAAAATATTTCTCTCTTTAATGCTACTGGCCGTTAGTCCTCTCCTTCACAGTGTCACATCCTTAGCTCCTAGCTAGTGGAGCAGGGTGGAGGCGGCAGGCCGGGGAGGATGAAGCAGAAGCCAGGCCCAGAGGACAGGCACAGCAAACAAACTTTGTCGGTCACTTGCCTAAGACTGGCCCTATGTAATTGCAGACCCAAGTATTTAAAAAACTCTTTTGCTGTAAGATACAAAAATGGAGTTGGAGCTAGTCGAACTTTACCTCCATATCTTCTCGCACTTGTTCCTGCTGGTCTCTTAGCTCTCCAAAAGCATCAATAATAAGACCTGGTATTTTAAATACAAAGACAGATAAAGTGTTTACAGTCATCTGTTTCGGGGCTCAAGGTAGAGGTTCGATGGTAGAGGCCACATTGTTTTGTGTAAAAAAAAAAAAAAAAAGAATTATCAGGCCAACTCAGTAAAGCAAAATCAGAAAAAAATCGTTGTGTTTTCAAATGCTGCATCCTGGCTCACCATTTCTCAGCCTTTGTCTTACTCCACCTTTCTGCAGTGCACAATGCTAGCAGCTTACTCCTTGACCCACTTGGCTCCCCCCAGCCCATCCCTGTTCTATTACGGTGCTTGGCCACTCTCTTTTCAGTCTTCCTTGTGGGCTCTTCCTCTTCTCCAGCTCCTTAAGCATTGAAATAGATCAGGATTCCTCTTCAGTTTCTTTGTTTCTCCTTCCGGAGAGTCTCCTCTACACTCAGATTTTTGAGTACCACCCCCCAGCGCTGATGGATCCCATTTGTATTGTTTCATTTTTGTATTGTATATTTATTTTCTGTGGACTTACTATATTTATTATTTCCCTCCTATTCCATTCCTGACTTGTGTCTTGAGAGACCTATTACAGTTAACGGCTTCTTAGCCCTCAACACCTGCATGTTTATAGGTACCTCACCTTGGCATGACTCAAATTCATCACGGTCTTTCTCTAGTTCCTGACAAGCTACTGACTAAAATATCAGTACCCCTCCCCACAAAAGAAAAAACCTGTCACTCTTTCACGGTTCCTCTCTCTGCTCTTTCACCACCACCTTGCCTGGGAGGACAGGCTGTGGGACAAGACCAGCCTCAGGAGATCTCTAGGAAGCAGAGTGAGAAGGCGATAACCAGTTCCGAGTGGGGGATGAAGAGAGGTGGGGGGGGGGGCCTCCATTCAGATTTTCTGGTTTCTTGTGTGTCTGGGTGTATCTCTGGCTTTATGTCTAGCCACTTGAGTGCATAGTAGGTGCTCAATAAATTTTTGTCAAATTAACTAGTAAATGAATGTACAAACCTCTCTAGATAATGTCATAGATACCGAAAGATAAAGCACTAGGTATAAGCCGTGCTCATACTTAACGTAACTGGCAACATACCCTGAATGATGGCCAGCAAGATGACAATGACGAAGAAGAAGAAGGTAATGTCAAAGACAATGCGGTACATCTCATAAGGGTCACCAGCAGGGTCTTCAATTTCGTCGCCAATGCCTCCTCCGGCTCTCACTCCCACGTACATGTGGAACAGGTAACACTGGAGAAGAAAAAGAATGGCAGTTCAGGTCAAAGCCACAGGGTTTTGTTTTCAGCAAGATGGATGTGAGCTCTTTTGCGAGGCAGAGGGAGGGCGCTCCTCGGTGATGTCAGTCCTCACACAGCTAGCTGCTGTCCTCTAGGCCCACTGGTCAGGGTAGGGTCTCGGGAGGTGGCAAGACTTGTTACACTTAGCCTTTAAAAGATATTCTTTGCTCATTTAAAAAAAAAAAAAAGGTTTGAACGATTTGACACCTACGAGGGAGTTCATGTAGGGCATGTGTAAGTTAAAACAACGCTGGGCCCTGATGAACATGCATTCGCCAGATGGGAGTTTGCCTTCATTTAGAGTGCCACCTCCGGAAAAGGCCTCCTCTCCTCCTGCATCCTCTGTGCACCCGGGAGGGCAGGGATTCCTGCCGTGTCTGCGGGAAGACTTTTCCTCCTCTGGGCTGCATGTGTGAGCCAGTGTAGGCATCTGGGCGCTGGCTCCCAGAGCAGGGCACCGCCCTCTGTCTGCCCTGCCTGGTGGGGTGAGGTGCAAAGGGAAAGGCAGTGACTGGGGAAAGGCAGGGGCAGCGTGGAGACACGGGCCGGTCACACTGGTGCTCTCCCTCTGCTAGCTCACCGGGAGCTGCGCCTTTCCTGCCCACAAGTGGCTGGCAGGACAGGAACCCCTCCCCCCCCCTCCTCCTGCTGCTCTGACGGTTTTTCAGATAATGGTGGTTTTTCTGAAAGAACCCCATCAGGCTTGTTGAAATAAATTGAGCACGTTTCATGGGACTAGAGCCCCCAGATCTCAGAGACAAAGGACCAAGGCTTGACTTCCAAGAAATTTAGATGCAGGTCCATTCACATTCAGATAGAGGTAATTTGTCTCTTTAACACAAGCGTGGATGGATGAGACCCCCCCATCCCCCTCCCGCTCTGCAGTGTGCTCCTTCCACTTTCCACCTGGGCTTAGACCAGTGCACCTGCAACCCGTCTCCCTCCATCTGTCTGTCCAGGACACTTCTCCCTGTATTCCGTTCTAATCTCTGATGGGGGCGGGCTCTCACCGTCATCATGTCGTCACACTTCATATCGGGCTCATCGTCATCTTCACTTTTGTTGTAGAACTTGCGGAAGAAGTTGAAGGCCACCACGGTGTAGAGGTAAACCACCACGGCCAGGAGACCGACAGTCAGAACCAGCTGGGGGTGGGAGGGAGACAGGAGAAAGAGGGTGAGTCTTCTCCACTCTTGGAGGTTCTCAGGAGACTCCAAGGTAACAAGAAAGGTGAGGTGGGAAGGGGACAGAGGAGGGGTGGCAGCGAAGGCGGTCCTTATGGTGGACAAAACAGCCTATGGGGAGAAGACTGTAATGGTGGTGGGGGTTGTGGACTAAATTCTGTCTCCCCCCAAATTCCTAAGCTCCAGCATCTCAGAATGTGACTGAATTTGGAGATCAGGCCTTTAAAGAGGTAAATTGCAATGATGGATTTAGAATGGGCCCTGTTCCAGTCTAACTGGAGTTCTTACGTACAGATTAGGACACAAAGAGACGCCAGGAGCTACAGGCACAGAGGGAAGGTCAAGTGAAAAAGCAAGAGGGTGGCTAGGTGTAAACCAAGGAGAGAGGCCTCCGAAGGAAACCAAGTCTACCCCCACCTTGATCTTAGACTTCCAGCCTCCAGAACTGAGAGGAAATAAATCTGTTGTTTAAGCCACCAGCCTGGGGTTCTGTGATGGCAGCCTGAGCAGATGCATACCCGGGCTACGGGACTGGGCCTCAGCAATGTAAGAAGGGATTTAAGGATTGAACAGTGACAGAGCTAGGAGGGTGCCCTTGCTTTTTTTTGCAGAGATAGCAGTGAGTGGAGAATTAACAATATGGCTCCTACTCTGACGCTGCTTCTAAAGAAATTAAAGGTTCTTGGACTGGTGGGTATCCCTACAGTACATGTTTTCATCAATAACCATGAGTGGATAATTGTCACAGCTTTGAAGCCGCCATAAGAATTATTTATGATGGTTTAGCGAAGTGACATTTTTCATAATCAAGAAATCTGCCTAGAACCATTGTAGGGGTCATAGGGCATGCTTATTTCTTGGCTGGAGGAAGTACTCTGAATGAGGATGATGCGGGATCTGCTCATCTGGCCCATATGAGGGACTGGGGGTTGAGCCGGAGCGATGAAGATCACAGTCATTATGAAGGTAAGACCTTTGCTCTCGAGTTTCAGGTTGTTGCACAAAAGGGGGTAGGCATGAGTACTGAGATAAATACCAGAAGAAAAGTATTCATTCTTTGAATGATGAATAATAATTTAGCAAACCTCAGACAGCAGACCTCACAGAATGCAGTTGGTTTTAGAAACAGAGAAAAAACCTGGGCTTTGCACCAAGGAAGAAATGGGCTAGTTCTGCCACTTAGCGGCTGTGTGGTCTTGGGGGAGACACTTAGCGTCTCTGAACTTCAGTTCTCTTATCTGTCAAGTGAGCATAACCTCTACCTTACAAGGTAGTTGTGAGCCTATCACAGTCCCGGGCCCATGGCAAGCTGGGCACAGTTGTTTTTTGTTTTGTTTTGTTTTACAATCTTGCCAGAGTTTATTTAGCAAGCCCATATAAGAAATTCATTGTTTAAGCTTTCCATTTAAGGTACATGTTTGTGTAATGTCATTAAGCTAAATCAATAAAAACTGACGTTTCAATATCTGAGTAAAGGGGAAGGAAAAAATTCTAAAAGAACATATTGTAGAACTGGTGTTCCACTGATCACACTTTGGGTAACACTGCCTTTATAGGATCATCAACCCAAACAAGAAACATTGACTATTGCTACTACCAGAAACCTAGAGGAAATAAACCACCCTAATACCTGATGATTTTTTAGAAATTTTTCTGAGTAGAGTTGACAATGTTACAGAGATGCTGAATCACCACATTGTACACCTGAAACTAATGTATGTTACGTGGTGCTCAGTAGAAGTGTAGCTCCCGTCTGTTACCATACAATGCTGTTGGAATACCACTGACTATCTTCCCTATGCTGAGCCTTCTTCTATTACCACAGCTTATTCATCCCCTCACTAGAAGCCTGTGCTTCCCACTCCCTTCACCCATTCTGCCCAAACCCGCAACCCCCTTCCCTCTGGCAACCATTGGTTCTCCGTGTTTATAGATCTGATTCCAACACCTTTCGTTTTAGAACAATTAAAGGTCAATTTTGACTTTATTTTTTTCTGGTTGGAACCCCTATTTTTTTAAGGTGTACAAGGTGATGATTTAATATATGTATACATTGTAAAATATGCCACAATCAAGGTAATTAACATATCTGTCACCTCACATAGTTACAACTACTGTGTGGGGGGGGGGACGGTGAGAACACTTCAGATCTACTGTCTTAGCAAATTTCAAGTACACAATACAGTATTTTTAACTACAAGTACCATTCTTTACATTAGATCCCCAGAATTTATTCATCTTATAGCTGAAAGTTTGTACTCTCTGACCAACACAACCCCTTTGCCCCCATCCCCTGGCAACCATCATTCTACTCTGTGGTTCTAGGAGTTCAATTTCTTTAGATTCCACGTATAAGTGAGATCATACAGTATTTGTATTTCTCTGTCTAGCTTATCTCACTTAACATCAATAGTCTCAAGGTCCATCTATGTTGTTGTGAATGCCAGGATTTCCATTTTTTATGGCTGATTAATATTCCATTGTATGTACATACCATATTTTCTTTATGCATTCATCCATTGATGGACACTTAGGTTTTTTTTTTTTTTTTAAAGATTTATTTATTTGAGAGAGCGAGAATGAGAGAGAGAGAGAGAGTACATGACGGGGGGAGGGTTAGAGGGAGAAGCAGACTCCTTGCTGAGCAGGGAGCCCGATGCGGGACTCGATCCAGGGACTCCAGGATCATGACCTGAGCCGAAGGCAGTCGCTTAACCAACTGAGCCACCCAGGCGCCCCGACACTTAGGTTTTTTTCTGTGTCTTGACTATTATGAATAATGCTTCAATGAACATGGGAATGCAGGTATCTCTTTGATATAGTGATCTCATTGGCTTTGGCTATATACCCGTAAGTGGGGCTGCTGGATCATGTGGCAGTTCTAGATTTAATTTTCTGAGGGTTCTCCATAATGGCTGTACAAATCCTGGCACATTTTAACTTCTTTCTGTACTCCCTCTCCTACACAAAGGCTTAGAGATGGGAGGGAACTCATGTCTCATTTATGAAGTTGCACGTAATGAGGAAAGAAATGCTAAGGAGTTTGTTGACAAAAGGAGCCACTAGAGGATTTTAATCAAGGGATTGACCCTGGCAACACTGTAGAAAACAGACTGGATATAGAAGAGGCTGGACACAGCCATGTCTATATAGACAGATACAGATGCAGACATGTGTGTGTGTGTGTATATGTCTGAGTGATTGCTTCTTAATCAGAAACATGTTTCAGAAGTACCCAGGGAGCTTCCTAATTGCATAGCCTACTTACCAACCCCCAGGGAATGTATCAGATTCGTGGAGGAAAGGGTAAACCAGGAAAGGTCTCCAGAGTGATTCTGATATGTCCATCACCTCCTTCCCTCTCCCTTTTTCCTGGCTGATCTAAATGTTCGGGGTTTCTACATCAAGGTCTTATGTCTCTTAAGTGATGGCTACAGTTCTGCAGTAACAATCTACTGGTTCATGTGTTTGGCCAGGAAAGGTGTACTATACACCATGACACATACCTTCCTGCCATACACTAGTGTACCACATGTTGTTGGCTTTTTTTCCCCTATCCGTATCTAGGCCCCTCCTGTTCTGCACAGTACAAACCCCAATACCTGCTTGCCATTGTGAGTTACAGATGACAGAATAGTCCTCAGTGTCTTGAAGCCCATTGCGATGTCCAGCAGATGAGCAGCGAAGAAGAAGTTGTTGTAGTGGCCCAGGACTGACATGGTTGTATACCAGGCAAGGTAGAGAAAGGACTGCGGAGAAAGGACGGACAGGCAATTTAGCAACCTTTCAGGCATTCGTGCCTCATGATGGGCCCATTAAACCATTTTTTCCCCTGGATACTGAGGAGCTGAGGTGCTGCAACTGGCCTAAGAATTGCCAAGTGAAACGCCTTCCACCACTGCTGTTCCCCCAGCACCGGGAAGGCCCTCCATCTTTGATAAGCAAGCACTGAATCTTCCTGGCACCCACCCTAGCTTGTGGCCCTGTGGCATCCAGTGACATAGATTCCATGGTACAGAATCTTGTTTTTCCGGGTGCCATACTCACGTTGTCAGTAAAAACAACTCCCAGCTTCCAGATATGGTACTTCATGTCAATGGAACTCAGCCTAAAGGGGAACAAAAAAATTTTAAAACTTATAAATGTCAGACTTTAGTTAAGTGTTTAATAAGGGGGAAAATTAAGTTTTTCCTCTCAGGTTTAATAATCTAAACACAGCTCTGAGCTTTATCAAGTTGTATGTGTTCCCCATGAGACTGAGAACGGTTGAATCACACATCTTGAAATTTTAATTAGTCTTTCTCTTTCAGCTCTAACAGGCATAAAAGCTGATAGGTCTTTAAATTTCTTGAGGCCGTGTTCTCCCAATATGTCAGAAGCTAGAAGAAAACCCCTAAGCCAGACCAGAGCCTGAGTGCACATGGGTGTGCTGCAGGCCTTCCCTCTGGCAAACTGAAGAGAACTGGAAAAACAAAGGATCCACTTGGGCCAGACTTGGGATTTGAACCCCTAAGCTCTGTACCATGACACCAGAGAGGCCGCCTCTGCTTTGCTCTCTTCGACTGGGCTGAAATCAAGGGCATTTTTGTCCAAACCCAGGAGTTCAGCAATGCGTTCTGCTCCATAGAGATCTCCGTACTTGTTGATCACCTGGAGAGAGAGGACGACAGAGTGAGCTCGGGCCGCGCAGCACGGTGCTGTCTCCGGCCCCAAGGTCTTCAGAGCTTCCCTATGCTCTGGGCTCTTTCAAGGGGGTTGATGAAGACACGATTCAAAATGCAACAGGAAAATAAAGAGGAAAAAAATAGCCCCAGGAGAAAACAGAAACAAAAGAGACCAAGTGAAAACCGCTTCTCAAGCTAATACCTTTTCGGATGGGAGAAGAAAACTAGTATGCAGAAAGTAGTGATGGTGTTAAGCTGTTTAGGGCAGAGGAGTATAGGAATGGAGCCAAAACCTACATATGTTCAGACAAAAGCCCTTCTGTGACTTACTCTGTTCAAGATACCATCATAAAAGCAACAGCAGATTTCTTCATGTTTGTATATGTAGAACTTAAAAAAAAATCTACATTTCTTTGGTGGTCATGGAAACCACCTCCCCACCCCCACCAACTGACAAGGCATACCTTTCTCTTGACAAACTTGTCCCAGTAGTTATTAGGAAAAGATCTGAAAAAGAAAATGAAAAGGGGAGGTTCTTAACATCAAGGCAAACACATCAAGAAGCTATGAGATCTGTGTCTGGATCTAGGATCTCCTTGGGTTTTGTCCTGCTCATTCAAGAATTCAGACTGATTGAAGCTCAGAGTCACCACAGATCTAACTGAGCCGATGGCCTTGCTTCTTTGTGTTGGCTTCTGAAACACCTGGAGAGCCACTCTGCATTTTCTGCCTCAAAATTATGGTAAAGAGTCAGGATTTGTGATGGTAGACTAGACAGAAGCAGGTACATGTTTCTTGATCCCAGTGTAACTAGAAACAAAACCCTAGAGGAAAACACATGCATTCAGGTTTCATTCATTGAGTACCTAACTTCGTGTTGGTACCCGGGGCAGGTGATACGGATACAGTGGTGGAAAGTGTAGACAAAGTCCCTAACTTGATGACATTTCCAGTATGGGAATCCCTTTAGTTCATGTATGTGGGGTTTTTCTTAACCAGAGTGCTCTTCCACTCTATTCTCCATCCCTATATAACTCCTGTGGGGTCTGCTTTTCTCAGGGAATTAGATCCCTCTGTCTTTTGGAGGTGGTTCCCTCTACCATACCATCCCTAACCCCTCAGAGGAATGTCTTTCCTCAGCCTAGTAATTTATACCAGCTCCACTGCAAAGAGTTTGTAAGTGTTAAAGTCCAGGAGGAACTGTCACTTTCAGGTATGTTGGCAAAAACCATTTAAGATATTTTTCTCCTGGGGCACCTGGGTGGCTCAGTCGGGTAACCATCCAACTCTTGATTTTGGCTCAGGTCATGATCTCAGCGTCATGAGATCACTCAGGCTCTGTGCTCAGCGGGGAGCCTGCTTGGGATTCTCTCTCTCTCTGCCCCTCCCCACCTTGAGTGCTTGCTCGCTCTCTCTCAGAAAAAAAAAAAAAAAAAAGACTTTTCTCCCTTCCACAATGATTGATCTTTCCTGGGAGAGTTCCTTGTGAGTCTAGATTGCAGCCAAGGAACCTCTGGCCCTTGGTGCATGCATTCTTAGTTCAGTTTTCCTTAATTTGAGTCCATTCTTATTGACTCTGGAACACAGTAGTCTCCTATAAAGGCCATCCAAGCTGGTAGTAAGGAAGTGAGGACCTCCCTCTATTCAGGGACCTCTCAGAAGAATAACCCTCAGCAAATGCCACTTCCCCAACAGGCTGACAATCTTTAAAAAAATTTTTTTTTGCAGGGACAGCGGGAAGGGGAAAGCTAAAGCAATTTCTTTGTTTCAAACATCCAAATGTCACTTAAAAGCAAAAACGAATGCTGAGTTTACAGAGTAAAGTGGTAATAGATTTTATCTCTGGAGGCATGGAAATGATTATTTTGATTTTCTTCTTTGTACGCTTTTCTACTTGATTTTTTTTCATGTATTACATTTAGAACCTAAAATAAACAAAGCAAATAAAAAAATCAATCCAGGCTTCCTCTGTCCACACTAAAATCTCCTTTCTCTTAAATCCCTTATACAAATGGTCCATAACGTACAACTCAGCCATGGTCACATTTTGTCCTAAGTGGAAAATTCCACAAGTGATGCCACAGGGTCACTGACTGAAGGTTCCAGGCAAGACCATTTCACAGACATGATCTTACCTTGGTCTGAGTATTCTTGTCCCCTGACTAGGTATGTAAGCTCCTTGAAGGTAGAAAACATAATTTTACTTGATAATAATCCTTAAAGTGTGAGGTAGACAACAGAACCTCCAGAAGGGAAATGTATCAATAAACAATACTTCTAGGGGCGCCTGGGTGGCTCAGTCGTTAGGCGTCTGCCTTCGGCTCAGGTCATGATCCCAGGGTCCTGGGATCAAGCCCCGCATTGGCTCCCTGCTCGGCGTGAGGCCTGCTTCTCCCTCTCCCACTCCCCCTGCTTGTGTTCCCTCTCTCGCTGTCTCTTTCTCTGTCAAATAAATAAATAAAATCTTAAAAAAAAAAAAACACTTCTATATATGAATGGTCAAAAATAATAATACAAGATGCTCAACCTCTTTAGAAATGAAGGAGATGCACAGTGAGATGCTATTACACACCTACCGAATTAGCACAATTATCTGAGTATCTTAACAAGTGAGGCAGAGGCAGGGAAGCAGGAACTCGCATACAGTGATGGTTGGAATGTAAATCAAGACAAACATTTGCATCTCCTACTATTATGCAAATTCCTTTCCTGGTCTCTACTCTAGAGAAACCTTTTACTGGAGCTTCAGGTATAAAAGTGTTCATTGTCCCACTGTTTGTAAGAGCCAGAAAGTAGAAACAGTCCATTGTCAGGAAAATACATGATAAACACTCATACAATGGAAAATGCTACAGTTTTCAGAATGACCAAACTATGGCTATACACATCAACATGGGTGAGTTCCCAGATGCAGTGTTGAACAAAAGTATGACCGCATAATGTATATAGCATAATTCCATTTCCATAAAGTTCAAAATAGTCAATGTGAAAGAACGCTTCTAGGGACACATACCTAAGTGGTAAAAGAATGACTATCACTAAAGCCAGGAGAATAGTTAAGTGGGGGTTGGGGAAGTTATGATCAGGGAGAACACCCGGGGCTTGGAAGCTATGAGCAAGGTTCCATTTTTAAAACCTTGTAGTTCATTATTAGACTTAAAATATACATTTTATATTTTCTTAATATGTGTATTTAACAATATAAAAATAAAAGATAGCTCTCTGATATATAGTTAACTGTAAAAAGTAGGTTACTGCAAAGCACTGCATGTACTATGATGCCATAATTGTGGAAAAAAAAGATCCACCTAAAAATTTTAAAACAGCTATTTATGCATTTCTCTGCTCATGGACATCTAAGCCACTTCAAATAAAAAAACAGCAAAGATCCTTGTTGGGACGTTTTAGTGTACTCGGCTCATTAACTCCTTAGATACTTATATTTCTAGATCTTAAACTGCCTTTTTACTGGGACTTTTAGGCCATATCCCTGTGTCACAAGCAGTACTGATAATTGCAGACAGCTGACCAAACAATCACATTATTTAATAGTATCCAAAATTTCTGTGATGTGATGACAAAGGGTCAGAAACCGGGGTTTATAGTTTGCCTTATTTGAGGGGATTGGCAAGGACCTGCATGCAGCAGGGATACACTTTCGATTTGCATGCTCACTCCCTCCCGCACCAATAGAAGAATCTTCCCATTCTACAGACTATTTTAAAGAGCTCAGTTGTGCCTTTATAGAGCTGCCTCCCTCGTTTGCCTGACCATCTTTGGATCAGGAGCGATTTTCTTCCCCCAGCGGTCAGGGTTGTTGTTGGCAAACGTGCACAGTTTAATTGGCACAGCTAAGAGTTTCAACACAGTCACCTCTGTTTACATATCTAGCCCTGTAGCTCTTCTCTTTCGGCGCATTAATTTATCTCAAAACTCTCACTTTCCCAGTTGTGAACACGTCGGCGTTACCTTCACTAATGGTGATGGCCATTTTTTGAACGGGTAGAGAAAGGGAATGACGAAAAGCTTGATGCCTACCACGTGCCAGGCACTGTACCAAGCATGTAACATGCATTCATCGATCCTCCCGGACTTCAGGAGGTGGTATTCTCATGCCTCTATTAATGAAGGGGAAATCGAGGCTCAGCAGGCTTCATTACCTTGCCCACAGACAACTAAGTGACAGAGCTGACCTGGTCTTCCACCTGTGGCTGGAGAATCCACGCTCTTTCCCACCACGGTACCAATTATACACTTGCCTTCCAACAAAGCAGGCTGCTCGCCACAGGTGGTCACGCCCCCCCCCCCCCCCCCCCCCCCCCCCCCCCCCCCCCCCCCTTCCCCCCCCCCCCCCCCAAAAACGGGGGGGCCCCCCCCGGGGGGCCCCCCCCCCCCCCCCCCCCCGATGGCCCTATTTTAACTGCCCAAGGAACTGCCTACCAAGTGATAATGGCAGGAGTTCTATTACCAACCAGGCTACCTGTCTGAGAAGACTTCAGTGGGGTGCTGTCATGGAACCGCTGTGCCGTATGGGAGCTCTGGAGAAGCTGATCAGACGATCTCAGAACCCCCGGGCCAGGGAAACATTCTGTATGGCTTGAACGTGGAAAACGAAGTCATACTGTACTGGACCATCTGGTCTTAATTAAATATGCTTAGCACTCCCTGATCACATCCTCTGTCCCCCATTAAATGCTTATAGATAGACACAAGTGTTTGAGGGGCAACAGGCTATTTTACTAGGAAGGCAGTGGAGAAAGTAAGTCCTAGAAACCAGAAAAAAGGTTTATATTAATCAGTCTCCAAAGCTGGTTAAGAACACGTCATTCTATTTACAGTACAGACTCCTTTTCCTTTTCAGGATGGTGGTGAGGGATGACACTTACGGTGTGTTGATTACTAGGCGGTCCCACTGCCCCTTGATGTCATCTTCAGAGGGCTGTTCAGTGATATACAGGCCATCGAATTCCAGCTTCCTGGCAATTTCTTTTTCCCTTTTGAATACCACCAGAGGGACCTAGGAGTGGGAAGGCATTGGTTACTCAGAGAAGGCTTTCTGATTACAGCGCCCTCTCCCAAGCATTCCGCACAAATTAGCCTTTCCAACTTAAGGGCGGTAATCTCTGTCTCTCACTTTACCTCTCTCTCTTTTTTAAATGTATTTTTTTATTAATCTCTATACCCAACCTGGGGCTTGAACTCATGACGCTGAGATAAGAGTCACATGCTCCTCCGACTGAGCCAGCCAGGTGCCCCTGAAGCATGAATCTCTTTGCAGTAGGATTCTTAGGGTGCCTAGGTATAGATCTAAAGCCAAATAAATCTCTCACTCCTTTGGCTAATACGCCTCCCTCTCCAAAAAGCTGGTTTCATTTGGGCCACCCTTCGAGGTTTGGATTGAATAGGTGATAGTAATACAAACTAGACTCCTTGACCCATCCTGGGGAGAAGGCCATATTTAGGCCAGTTCCTAGGCCAAATAGGTTAGGTCCCCTAGGACTCCTAGACTAGAGCTGAACCAAGACTTAGAAAGAAAAGAACTATTCTAGAGTGGATTGGGCAGCCACAGAAATACCATGGAATGTTCCAGCCCCCTTCAATGGCTATGGTCATATTCATTTCATGGCACTGATGTTTGGTTGATGAAACACGGTTTGCCAGCTAGGAGGAGAGGATTCACTGGGCTCTGTACAGTCTTTCAGTATTGAAGTTTTCTTCCTCAGAGTAGCACACTTACTGGTTCCCGACAATCACTCCTCATTCTCTTCCGGTTGTCACTGTCATTTTAGCCTAGAGATGGTGGCATGGCTTTGATGACCTACCACCAAAAAGGTACACAGAGAAGGAGGGGAAAGTAATCCACTTTCCAACCATCACCAGACACACATACTTCAAATAAGGGACAGAGTTAGTGAGGTCAGAGGAGACTACTGAAATCCCAGGAAGTGAGCAACCAGGGCCTCCTCTAGCCAGGAAAGCTTAATGCAGACAGAGCCAGGGCTTGTCATGCGGCCGGAAAGCCACTGGTTACATGGCGACATCCCTCAGGCCTGGGTCTCCAAATGGTTTCTGCCAGTGACTCTTTCTCAAAGCTCATGATATCCATATGCCCCACACTATTTCTTTATTTCCAAGAAAAAAAAAAATTTAGATAATGATTTGTAAAGAGTTACTTCTTGCCCTTTTTTTCTTTAAAATGACAAAACACCACAGAGAAGATAAAAGACTAACGACAGGAAGGTGGCAAAGGCTAATAATAGGCATTTGCACACTGTGAGGAATCAATGATTGCTGCTCGCTAATGGATGATGTGGGAGGGAAAGCAAAGGTAAAGCCACTCTGACTAACGACGTCTGCTGTATTCGGAAAGGATTCTGAATAATAATAATGATAATAATAATAATAATAATAATAATACCACCACCACCACCACCACCAAGGGTTAGAGCAGTACTCATCTCTGGGATTTGAAGCACTCCCCGCTTCAGTCTCCTCAGGGTTTGTATACCCTTGTAAGGAGGACCTCCACATCTTTATTCCCTAGGTAGTATTTACCTTTTGTTTTCTCTAGGTCCCCGTTATATCTGCACCGAATCCAACAAGCTGAGCCCCAGGATGCTGGACTAAGGTAAACCACTAGCACGCTCTCGTAGTTACTCTGTTTGGGGTTCTGAGTCCTGTTATACATTAATACTCCCAGCAACTGGAGTAACTGTTAATACTCCCAGCAACTTTTTGGAGTTGGTGTTATTATTATAACACTCATTTTTACAGATGAGCAATCAGGGGAATGGTGAGATTGGTGGCAGAGCTGGGAGTCCCACCCAGGCAGCCTGGCTGTAGACTCTGTGATTTCATCATTACAAAGGAGTCCTCAGTGTGGGTCAGGGCACGCGTTTGCCCCAACAGGGCAGCTAGACTTCCCGCAGAATACTCTAGTTCACTGGGGGAAGTGACAGCCACAAGGATAAGAATACATGTTGTGGACTCTTCCCAGGGGGAAGATGGCATGGTGTATGGCCAAGGAGACTTGCAATTAAGAGAAGGAAAAAAATGTAATGAGAAAAAAAGATGTGGTAGCGTAGTAGCAGAACTGGACTTGGAACACCAAAAATAGGATAGCGGGAGTCATACGCATATATGAAGACTCCTATAAGCGTAGTAGTGTGTGAAGATGGCCGCAGTGAACTAAGTCTCCTGATATTCGTACCCTGGTGTGGCTCCCGCTCGCCTCCTGTGCGTCAGTGACTCCGGGCTGACCCTGTGACTCAGGGATGCCCTGAGTCTTCAGGGAGACAGAGAGGCCCAGCTACCCCGGCTGAGCCCAGCCTTCCAACCGTTTGCTCCCTTGTCAGCGTTGCCGGCGTGGGAGCGTGTCATCAGGGACAGTCCAGCCCAGCTGAGCTGACAGATGGTGGCTGACACGGCTGCCTTCACGTGGAGCAGAAGGACTGCTCAAGTGTGCCCAGTCGAGCCAGAGAACCAGAGAGAGAAAGTGTCATTTTAAGCCACTAAGTTTTGGGGGCAATCTGTTACCTAGCACTGGATAACTGAAACAGTAACTCATCAGTAAGTTTTCTTCTGCTATCTCAAGTAGTTGAAACCTAATACGGTTTGAAAGGTGAAAAGCATTTTTATAAAAATTCCAACCTAAGTTCAAAGATCAGAAGGAGCTCTCATTACTAGCCCTACGTGTGACTTAGCCTGGTGATTCTAACCCTATGAAAGTCAACAGGAAGTGCCTGAAAAGGGACTCCCAGAGCAAGGCTTCTCAAACTACTGTGAATACAGATCCCCCGGGAGGCATGCTGAGCTGCAGATTCTGATTTAAAAGGCTCGGGGTGGGGCGCCTGGGTGGCTCAGTTGTTAAGTGTCTGTCTTCGGCTCAGGTCATGATCCCGGGGTCCTGGGATCGAACCCTGCATCGGGCTCCCTGCTCAGCGGGAAGCCTGCTTCTCCCTCTCCCACTTCCCCTGCTTGTGTTCCCTCTCTCGCTGTGTCTCTCTCTGTCAAATAAATAAAATCTTTAAAAAATAAAAAATAAAAGAAAGAAAAGCCTCGGGGTGTGGCAAGAGTCTGCAGTTCTAACCCGCTCCCAGTGATGGCAATGCCACTGCTCCATGAACCTCCGTCCACCAGCAAAGTCCTGGAGAACAAAGACCTGGCTGGGTTCCAAATGATGTCCTCCCTAAGGAGTCCCATTAAATTCAGAGTGGCCAGCGACTCACCTTCAGGCAGTAATAGCCCACCACACAGAGTAAAGAGATGATGGTGTGGACAATGGCCAAGGCCCGCAACGTTGGTGCCATATACCCAGTGCTCTCCTGCAGGACAAAGAACACCATCGCTTCTTCCTCTTCCTCATCATTAAAGGAATTCCACAGGTTTGCAATGTCCTCTGTCTCTTCTTCTAAAGGTTCTTCAGTGACCTGGCCCAAGACACATACTCTCTTACCAACATCAGAGAGAGCCTCTGCAACTGGGCTCCCCCCGCCTCCCTTCCCCCCCCGCCCATTTAGCTTGCCAGCATCTGCTGCACAGAGTAGTGATTCAGCATTACCTGCTGAATGAATGAGGTTTTACGGAACTTATTCCTAGGACTCTCCAGTATCTCTAATAACTACGAACATAATTTTTAAGAGACAAAGACGATCTCTCCAAAAAAACCCCCAAAATTTCAAAGTTAGGAACGCTGCACTACCTACGCCGTGATCCCTATGCCACGGCAGGTAATTTCTGAAACGCTGTGGCCTGGGGAGGAGGCTGAGACACAAACACACACGTGTACAAGTGCATGCACGTGTGCACACACGCACACTCAACATTCTCCATGCTTTTTTCGACACCTGTGACATTCATGGCTTCAACTGCCATTCCGACACAGATGGCCCCCAGATCCACACCCGTGAGGCTTGCCCCTGCAGCCCCACCGCTGGCTGGCTCTCTTCGCCGGGACGACTGTCCGCAGTCACTTCAGCCTTGGTAAGTTTAAACCCGAGCTTTGCCACACCCCTCTATGGGCCTCCATTTCTCCTCCACAGGCAATGGAAAGCCATTACTAGTTCAACCTAGTGGCAGGTTGATGTAGGTAAAAGCAGGTTTTATAAAAGTCAGATTGGTGGTTTTAGATAGAAAGGGAGAGAGGCCAAAGTTAGGATAGCCAGTTAAAGACGATGTCGAGAATCCAGAACCTATCATTCATGAATTCATTCCACTAACATTTATTATGTGCCTATGGTCTATGAGACCCACTTACCAATGTTCAAAATCTTTATTTATCCTGATCAGTCCCTCTTTTCCCATATCCCAAAAACCAACTACTGTTAATTCTTCCTTCATAATGGTTCTAACCTATGGGCCAATGAAAATGGCTTTCTGTTACCTTATCCTTTAAGGAAAGAACTATATTTATTACTCATTTTGAGATACATCTCAGTGCCCACTATAGGGTCCAGCATATAGGAGGTACCCAACACACATTTGGAGAGTTTATAAAGTAATGACTAGAACAAGCCTGAACTCTGGAAATAGTGCCCCAAATGGCTTCCCTGGCAAGTGGTGTCTCCACTCTGCACTGCTAAAGACCATATCCCTTTAGAAGCCAATGTCTTAGAAATTTTCTTAGATATTCACATTTTTGCTCTAATTAAGAGCATACATTCTATTATGATTTTAGAAAAGAATATAGTCTATTTAGTAAATAAGCCCTGAATGCAGTATCACCTTATAAAAGAGCAGGATGAAGTTGATCGCGAAGGCTACAAACAGAGCGAGGAACCTCAGGTTGTAGAAATTCCTGGCCAGGTAATGCTGAAAAGGAAAGGACAGGCAGGAGTAGAAGAGTTTTAGAAGGGAAAGAGACCTTCCTTCCCTCAAACAGAAGACCTTTTCTGGCTAGAAATGTATACAGGACAAGTCCTACTCATTGATAATCACTCCTCTAAGACAATCCTGGACTTACAACTTATTTGGGGAGGAACCAGGGACACAGATTTAAAAAAAAAAAAAATTGCTGAGAATGATGCTTAAGGGAACCCTGCTCTGGGTTACCCCTCAGGGAACCAAATGCCTAAACACATCACCCCAGAGGATTCAAATGCTGCTGTGAAGGGGTGTGTGTGTGCTCGAGCGCTTGTGCACTTTCCACTCAGAAAGTAGTGTATTTGGAAATTATGAGTATTCAAGGCCCACTGAAGAGCCCTGTAGCTCCCAGTCTGGAGGTAGCCAGTCTGTGGCCTAGTGTCTTCGTCCCTTTGTAAGTCAGAGCCTCTGCCTCTGCCCCCTCGGGGGGCAGCATTCCCACTGCCATCTTCCCCAGAAGAACTAGCCCTTGAGGACTGGAATGATAGCTGCTTGGGAAAAGCTCTCAAGCTCTCTGTGGAGGGGGCTCTCCCCAGTGATGTCCTGGCCATCAGCAACTGTCCTTCACTAGGCAATGTGCAGAAAAGGACATTACGAGCTATGCTGAGAGCTGACTGCATGTGGAATAACTTTTGAGGAGTAATAGGTGAACCTAACATAACCATATTCTTTTTGCATCCCAGATGACCCAACTACTTCTGAATTTTGGACTACAATCAGCCAAGTCTGCACATGACACACATGAAGAACCAGCTTGAAAGAGGTATCTGCACCCTTCTGCGGACAGCACAGGGCATCCCGGGCTGGGTAGAGGGGCTGGAGCGCTTGGCTTTGCACAGGTTACCTTCTTCTCCTTTTCCTCCAACACACAAGGACCAGAAGATGAAGGAGAAGAGGAAAGGAAGAGGAATGAGAAAGAGGAAGAAGCATAACGACCTGAACAGTGAAACAGAATGTGGCCACTCGTCTGAGGTCTGAGTCAGGAGCGGGGCCAGGGCTGGAGCGCTTACCAGTAACTTGGTCTGATAGATTTCCAGCCCTTTGAAGAAATTAGCCATGAAAGCTTCAGGCTTCTCGACTTTCTGGCCCCGCCGTCGTTTCTTCTTCTTTGTCATGTCTGCCCACAGAGCCTCGGCTTGCTCTTCCTCTTTGGCCGTATCCTCCTTCTCCCCATCTTCCAGGCTGTAGGAATGAGAGACCCATCAGCACGGAAGGGCAGTGGGAGGCCTGGCCCAGAGAGGGAGAAAAAGAAATCTTGTCATTATTCCTGGAGGGTGGGAACTTCAAGTCTGTATCACCCCACTGTGCCTGGATGTCAACTTTGCATTTAATGACCAATGCCACTTTGAGGAGCTGCGGTCATAGGGGTGCGTCAGTTGTAAATGTGTTTGTAGTCCTCTTCTGATATGGGGCTAAACAAATTTTTTTTCCCTTCAGAAAAGTTGTCCTTTATTTTTAAAGACTGTTGGAATTAGTAATAGTACCTATTCTTCTAAGCTTGGGGTAGGAATTAAGTGAGATACTGTATAAAAGACCTTAGCACACTGGGCCGCCTGGGTGGCTCAGTCGGTTAAGTGGGTGGCTCAGTCGGTTAAGCGGCTGACTCTTGATTTCAGCTCAGGTCATGATCTCAGGGTCGTGGGATGGAGTCCCATGTCATGCTCCGAGCTCAGCGGGGAGTCTGCTTGAGATTCTTTCCCTCTCCCTTTGCCCTTCCCTACCAAACCCCCCACACTTGCACTCTCTAAAAACAAACAGAAAAAGACCTTAGCAGACCGTGGCATGTAATATGTATTCAATATATTAGATACCACCACCACAATTATATGAAGTTGCTAAGTGTGGGTGTTCAATGATTTGTTTGGCCAGATGGTGAAATTCTGATCTTCTAGTGCAATGACAAAGTTAACATGGTTAATGGAATATGTTTATTGTACAGCTGGGGTAAAAAGAAGTGTGTCCAGGGCTTGCATAATACCTGTTTCTTGTATTAACAGAAATCAAGATTTCTATTTAGCACAGCAATACAACAACAGATGTCGTCAAGAACTACCTGCCACAGCACTGCAAGTAGCCAAAGTTACCGGGAACTTACTCTGTCTTCTCGGGCTCCATTCTCCCTTCTGTTTCATGTGCTGCTTTCATTTCTGCTGCCTGGACAAAAATAACAATCAGTCAAGTTTTCCTCAAATTAAAGAGATCACAGTCATGAGCCATATAGAGCACTGGCCATTTTCATCTCCTTGGTTGCACGTGCCCATGGCTTTCTCTCTTCGGAGTGCCTCTGCTTTCCTCAGGATCACGGGATGCAAGTGTAAGCCACTCTGGAGAAATGCCAACGCAAAGATTGCAAATTTAAAAACTCAGTCATCCTGCTATTATTCAACACCCAGAGAAAACTTGTGTGAGGACCCCATGGCACTGGTCCTACTGCCCCACGGGGTCAGGGAAGGATGGGACACAGATCACACCAGGTCCAATCCACAAGCTGCTTCCACCAGACAGAATTCCTGCCTTGTCTTCAATCCTCTTAACTACTACCCCAGTCCCTCTGACTGATGACCATTACACTTAGAATAAAATTCAAGCTCCTCAGGGAGGCCTATAAGGCCTATGTGATCATGGCCTTTTTCTCCATCCTTGTCTTATACCACTTGACTCGTTACTTCCTACACCTAAACAGCCAGACCTCATTTTCTTTCCTGGCACATTCCAAATCCTTCCCTGCACCATGACCTTTGCACAAGCCACTCCTCTCCCTGGAGTATGACTGCCCTGGTCTTTCCTGGGCCTGCCATCCTTCAGGACTTGGTTCGGGTGACACCTTTTCGGAATCTCCTTAACCATCCTATTCATAGTAGGGCCCGTATTCATTTTGTAACACGTGGCCTTGTTCATTTCTTTCAGCATGTGTCACAAATGGTAATTATCTTATTGATTTGTTGTCTTCTTCCACTAGAAGTTAAGATCTATTAAAGCAAAAGTGTTGTCTCTTGTTAACCAATGTATTCCCATGGATCCTACGAACACAGCTGGGTATGTAACAGGCCTTGAATGAGTCCCTATTATGTATCAAACTCTGTCTGGGACCTGGGGCTACATCGGAGAGCAAAACAGAGTAAATAAATTCATATTGCATGAAGGCCTATGGTTCTGATGCTTCCATCCCAGACTCTCCAAAATTAGGGGAGAGTTCTCTCCTATACATTTTCCTTTATCTGGCATTCTTCCTTCCTAACATTCTTCATGCTTGTACTGACTTCCACAATGTCTATTTTTCTTCCACTAAATTACAGCGACAATGCACTTCTCACTCACTGCTGTCTTCTCAGAGCCCAAAACAGTGGGAAGCACATATTAACTATTCAATAAATATTAATGAAATGAATGAATAAAATTTGTCTTTGGCCTCTGATGTCTTTACACGTCTCTCTTTGATGCTAGAATGATGCTGTGAGTTGGAGGCTGCCATGGAGGGGAACACCCAGAACTTTCCATGACCAAGGGGCTCTGGATTACTGTTATTCCCTTAATCTAGTCAATTGACTCAAAGTCCACACTGGATAGTAGGTTCATCTCAAGAATGAAAATATTCCAAGCATGATGCTGGGCTAAAGGATATCATCTGGACCATTTGGGACACTGCAGAAGTACCATCTCAAAAGAAAGGTCTCCCCTTATGCTCCCTAGGTTTCTCCCACTATCTGAAAGTATGCTTTATGCCACTTCACTTTTATGAAAGATCCCCATCAGGACCTGCCTATGCTAACTGCAAGAAATCAAAAAAGGATTTTTACCTTTATGAAATGATAAATGCTTCTTTGCTTTATGCCATTTCGGCTTATGACAGGTTTTTATAGGAACACTCTCATTTGGGTAGTGAAGGAAACCTCTCCCTGGTGTTCTATGCTTTCCGTTCACTCACTGAACCTGTGCACCATGAGGACTAACCTTCTAATAAAGTCGTGGAAGACCATGGCCTCCACAATGTACACTGAAGACCACTCAGCAACTAGACCCTAAGACAACCCTCTGAGTCTTGCTTTTCCCAGACATGGCAGAGAATTGCAAGATCAGGGTACAGAAGGGCTGGCATCTAACACGATGTTGGTGCCTAGGGAACTGGTGTCAGAATGGACAGCAAGTCCATTTCTGGGCATAAAGAAGAGATGACAGAAACAATTTGTGCTTACCTGTGCTTTCCTTTTCTTCTGGACGGTACTCTCTAGTGTAGGGGGTTCATCTTTGCCAATAATCTCAGAGAGGTCACCCAAACCCCCTTCGGGCCCATGCTTTAAGCCACCTTCCTTCTTTGGGTGGAATCCAAAGAGATCGGACATAATATCTGCATCTCCCTTGTCACCCTTCACAAAGTGAATTAGTTCAGGTGGCACACCTGGCTCAGTCACCTCTGCCCGCTCGGCATCCAGAGCATCATCATGGATACCAAACTGCGTTGGGTCAGGCATGTCACCCAGGATCTTGGTCACTCTGATGTTCTTTGCCCCTTCCACTAGGCCCCCTCCAAACACTGTGTTCCAGAGGATCTGAAAGATTCCTCCCAATATGGTGAAGAACAACCGGAAGAGCCCCACAAACAACATCCAGAAGAAAGAGAAGAACACCTTCACTAGCTCCTTCACGGTCATCTTTTTCACCTTCCTGTACTGCTTCCTGAGGTTCTTCAAGGTTGCCTTCTTCAGGAAGTTGGCAACATTCCTCTTCACTGAGGCATAGGCCATGGCAAACGCAGAGGCAGACTCAAAAGACTTGGCATCCTCCTCTTCACCCTCAATTTCTAACATATAAGATGAATCTTCATCTTCTTCCTCCTCCTCGTTGGGCCTGTCCGCTGAGTCAGATTCGGAGATCTGAGAGGCTAACTGCATTTCAAAGATGGTATCCTCACAGAAGTTCACAAATAGTTCCATCTTTTCCTGTTCTCCACCTTCATTGACCACATCAAAGATGAACTGCCGCTTCGATTCCTTCACTTGGGGCTTCTCCCATTGAGTTCGACTGGATTCACTGATCTCGAAATAAACGCGCTCAATTTTCTTGGCCCCACCCATGATCTCAATGCGTCCCAGGTAGGGTTCAAAGTAATTTAGTACGCTTTCTGCTGGGTCCAACAGACACTTAAGGCGAGAATCATTTGGCATATGTTCGGAGAGATTTGTCAGTAACACTGCTACATTAAACCCTATGTCCTTGGCTGGCTCATGGAACCGGTTTACAAAATCAATGTAATTAAACATATCATTCTCATCAGCTTCTGCGCACGAAAGGAGAAAGTCAATCTCTGACTGTGTGTACTGTTTTTGCCCTTCCATGGCCTTCTGGAACTCTTTTTTGGAGATAATCCCTTTACCATCTGGGTCATATTCTTTGAAGGTGTCTGAGCTGGTTAGGTCTTTAAGTTTCAAGAACATGTCAAAGAATTTCAAGATCATTTCTACATTGGTAGATGACTCTACCAGGGTGTCAACCATCTGCTTGCCAATAGTTCCATTTACCACATTCCCTGTGAGGCAGGTTCAAAAAGACATACAAATATATAAATAAACCCAAGTCATCATGTAACTGGTCAGGTAGCTATTTTTAGAAAACTTGTCTGCCCAATCAGTCGGCTCTTTTCTGACCGTGATGGTTTGGAAATGGGTAAGAGGGAGCAGCAAGCCATAAAGACTACACCACTAGGAGCCAAGGGGGAAAGAAACAAAGGGAAGAAGGAGGTGGCCACGCCAGTCCCTTCTTTCTGGACCGGGGCCTGGGTAGTGGTTTCATTATCAGATTACTGGGGACACATAGGGATAAGCGGTGCCCCTCTTATCCCCTTAGACCTCGTAGGGTGCCCAACTAGATGGCTGGCATACACACTGGCAGCCAGATGTACTGAAAAGCAATGGGGAGAGGGAGAGGTTAGGGAAGAGCAAAGCTTGGAGGTTTTCCCCAGTTCATTCTGGCTTTCCTATTAACATAAAATGAGTTGGTTTCAGGCTTTGTCCATCAGACCATGTGCCCCTCACTCATTTTTTGCTTCTGAAAATTTGGTTTTCTAACCAATGTCATATGGCATCAACGACCTGCCAGAAGGATAATCTGCATGATTAGTACGGTTAGTGCTCAGACCAATTACAGTTGTGTGAATGCCTAGTTATACCAAACAGCCCAACCTTCCAGGAGGGACAGAAGCATCACCACCATGTCCTGAAGGAGATCCAAGAGTTCCTTCAGCAGCTCGATCTGACTGGAATCCTAGAACAGAAACAGGAGATACCCCTGAGCTATCTGATCCCTGAGCAAAGTTTAGGGCAGTGAGCAAGAAGAGCCTGCTCTGGAAAGGTTAGGTGAAGGTCGTGTCCATTGTGCTTGTGGACATCTTATCATCCACTGTTTGTAGCATCGGGGAGGCTCACTGTGGCCTGACTCATCCAAGAGAGCTCCTTTAGTTTCCCTCGTATTAGTACAATGTGGCAGACATACTACTTGTTGTCCGAAACTACTGAACAACCCAATCCACCAAAGAGCCGTTAGGTATTTCTACTAGTTCATGTTGTTTTTTATCCTGGAGAATGATCAGGTGAGCTTTTGGGGAATACTACTGCAATCCAATTAAGGTGTCAAGGTTATAATCCCCAAGTGGGTTCTCCTTTCTTTCTGGGCTAGAGTCTCCTGGTTCTAGTTGGTGGTGATCTGGGTGCCACTGGTCCCTTAATATGTTACAGAATTGAGACTATTCCTCTGGATGGTTTTGCTAGTAGTCTGTTTGGTTTTCATTTTGGCCTTGCAGACAGGGCATCACCAAGTTAGCTCTCTGTTTTAAACTCAATGTCACAAAAGGAAAAACAACCCTTGGATCATCTGAGGTGGGCAATCTGAGGGTGATATTTAAAAATGTGCTCTGGGCCACACTTCTTGTACAGATTCTCTCTCACAAATACAGTTCTTTGTTGAGTCTCTCAACTTTCAGAGGGACTGCCCCCCCTTCGGTGCGGGTCATAGCTACACACGGACTATCACAGAGGTGCAGAATACGAAGAGCTGGAAGAGATCTCAGATCGTCTATTCTAATCCCCAAGATTTCACAGACGATGGACCCAAAAACCAGGAAGGGGGAGTGACTTCCTGAAAGTCACCAGCGAAGAGGTAAACAGGGCCAGGCTCCTCTCTCCAGAGCCTCTCCACTGCACCGGCCCGGCTGGGCTGACATAGGAATGGACGTATTACTGCCAAATTAGCGGCGCTCCCAAGAACTCTCTCCTCCCATAAGGCCAGAGTCAAAAGGGGAAAAATGAAAGGGTTAAATAGCACATTCCACAAGAGAGGCAGATGTGACAGCCTTGAAAATTTAGTTACGCGTTACTTAAATTAATGCTGCAAATGTTCCTTTAATCAGCCTGAAACACATCCTGAAGTTCTCCCTCATGTGTTGCCATGGAGAGAGCGATCGACAACTATATACACTCCATTTATTTGTTCATAATAAATGCTCGGAGCGATTCTGATTCATCTTGCCAGAGAGATGGGGAGTGAGAAGGAAAGGCAGCAACGGGGAGGAAGGGGAAGCCAAGGTGAGAGAGGAGGGATATATGAATTACAGAGACATGCAGACATTTGACAGACCCAGAAGGGGCTGGTAAGTTGTCATAAATTGACACAACAGTGACAAGCGAAAAGGATGGGCATCATAAAAAGCGAGTGTTGAGGCAATTATGTAAAGGGTAGGTTGGTGGGACACAAGGAAGGAAGCTGCATCCATGCAAAAGCCTGTCTAGGACACCCCTGGAGCCATTCGTTCCTGTCGCCCAGTGAAGCTCTTGGGTGTAAAAGTGAGACCTCATCTGCATGGCTGGTCCAACCATTTGATCAAGCAGCCACATCCACAGGGGGGAATACCAAGGGGTGAGGAGTGATTCAGCATTTCACATCAATGACACAGCGGGGAAGGGCCACAGTACCTGAGAGAGTTTCATCTGCATGTTAGCAAACACATGGAGGAAGCCGACCACCGCGTCCCACAGCCTGCTGTGAGCCAGGCTCTGTTGGTTCCCAATGCAAGGGCCCTATGGAGAAGAGGACATCCTTATTTCACGGAGACTTATTTCATCACGAGCTGCTCTGAATCTCGCCCTAGTCAGTGCACAGGACACCTGCTTCTATCAGCAGATAGCTCCTTGCAAAAGTCACGTATTTTGTGGCGCACTATTTTCCCAGGGTATTACTTTTTGCCCCCCACCATAGGGACCTATGTCTAGAAAAAACCACCAGGAATTTCACAGTGCGGTGGTTTCTCAGAGATTTTCTTTTAGCTTCAGAATGCGTTCTTCAAATAAAATACTACAAAGAAGAATATTATTTAGAGTGAAATGCACTCCTGCCCACTCTCACCTCCACCTTGGCCTAAGAGGGGTTACGAGGAACTCCAGGCTTCCACAATTTGAAAAGTAGGCCCTACTGTTTTCAGGCAAAGCTATGCATAACATGCTATGGTCACATGGCTATCTACTCAAGTAAAAAAATGTGAATAATATTCCTAATGTTCAGGGGCGCCTGGGTGGCTTAGTCGGTTAAGCAACTGCCTTCAGCTCAGGTCATGATCCCAGGGTCCTGGGATCAAGTCTCTCATGGGGCTCCCTGCTCAGCGGGAAGCCTGCTTCTCCCTCTCTTTCTGCTTGCTGCTCTCCCTGCTTGTGCTCTCTCCCTCTCTCCCTCTGTCAAATGAATAAATAAAATCTTTAAAAAATATATTCCTAATGTTCAACTACCTTTAGGATTTTCTTATCATTAAACTAAACTTTAGGTACAATATCATTTGTACCTTTTTGGAAAGCCATAGAGGGATGACTTCATTACCAGTTTTCATTTCCCATCTTAATAACTTTTCCTATTTTTATACATTGAATCAACATTTAAAAAAATAAATCATCTGGAATTCTTCTACCTGGGAGATTTGTCTATTCATTCTTATATATGTAATCATTTATTTACATTAATAGGGACTCCACATATTCATTTTATGCTCTGGGTTATAATCCAATACTACTCTATTTTGTCACTCAAATTGTTCCAGTTTTGGTCCCTGGGAGCTCTTTTAGTTGGCCCGGGTCCCTTGGACATATGCCCATCACTCTCTCTTCCCTGTCACCTCCCCCTGCCCCCGGCATTTCCTTGCACTATAGTATTCTCTGGGTCATCTTATGTATTCCCTGCCCCAGCACTAGGATCAGCCCTTTCTCTAAGAAGCCTGGTTCCTCTCACTGGAAAATGGTATTAGAAACCCAGATCTGGGTGCCAGTTGTGCTTGCTGCTACTGTGATGTCATTACTTGCTGACACAGCAGCAGATATGTGTGTGTTATACTAACCCATGCGTACGTAACGTATCTAGAAACGTTTCCATATGTAAGTATCTGTATCAATACTAAGTCCAACTGTGAATTTAGCATACTGATGTATCCAACTCTAATGCACTTCCACATGGGTCATCTAGCTTCTTCTTGCTTATCTATAACCATTCAACAGTGAGAAACCTGGCTCCTGCCATTTAGTAACTGCTCACTTCCATTATATGTGTAAAATGGTTGCAGAATTATTAACACGTATCCCTACGGGAAAAACTTTAGCAGCTAAAGTGCTTATGTACAGTTCCTTTTGCCTTTGGTCGTACAGTCTGTATTCACTCCCAAAGTTTCTTAGGTCAGTACCTTATTCCCCACCCCTTCAGTGAGATCGTTTTATATATTTTTTATACCCTTCGATTCTTCTGTCACATTCTGCCTACATTTTTCATCCTTAACTTTTCCTTATATTTTGTTTCTACCCTTTAACTCATCTCCAAATCACTCTTCAATAATAAATTTCCAAAAAGAACACGGATACCATCTCAAGTGCTAGAAAAGGGCTGGCAGAATTCCCAGGGAAGAGGGCAGCATGAGAGGTATTGCCTGCTTTCATAAATCATGTAAGCTTGTTTAAAAATCACTGTTTGAGGGGCGCCTGGGTGGCTCAGTTGGTTAAGCATCTGCCTTTGGCTCAGGTCGTGAACCCGGGGGTCCTGGGATCCAGTCCCGCATCAGGCTCCCTACTCAGCGGGGAGCCTGCTTCTCCCTCTCCCTCTGCCCCAACCCCCTGCTTGTGTGCTCTCTCTCTCAAAATCTTTTAAAAAAATCACTGTTCATACCTTTGATGTCTAACCCCTAGAAGCCTCTAGATTCTTTTTGGAACAAAACCAGTTGTTGTAGGAAACCCACATTCACTGAAAAGAAGCTTCTTTTTCACTTTTGGGTTAAGTGCTCCAAGGGAAATTCTGAAGATTAGGATGGCTTCCACAGAGAGCAAATCAAATTCTTGTCAGATCTGTTCAATGACCTTCCCAGGTATTTCAGGTTCTGTGACACTTCAGATCAGTCACCTGTTTCTATGGTTCTCTCTCCATGTTCTTACAATCCTAGGATTGATCTCTCCCTTAAAATCTTCCTTTCCAAGTTGATAGTCTTAGTTTTGTGTTTCTTTTAATAAACAAATATGATCGGAGTGTGCCGGTTGACTCATTAAATGGTTTTTAAAAAATCTCATACTATACCCCAGAGGACTGTGATATGGCTACTGATTTCATAGCAAATTATGCCTGAATACATCCTCTATTCCTTTGCACAGTTGTTAGACCACTGTAGGCAATGACCAGAGACTGTTGTAAACAGGTAAAGAATGCTGTGAGATCTAAATATTCAACTGGATTCTACTGCCATTGGACATAGTTTATGTGTTGCTAAAGTCACCTTTTCCATAGAGTTAATTTCTGACAAATTAGTAGGATCTCATAAGCTCTTAATTTTGAGACTCAAGATGACATCATTTATCCCTTTATTCCTTCATTCTAGTCATTATTTCTCCACTCTACTCCCCATGCTTACTGAATGTCGAGGATGTGCTGCATGTGCTAGAAATGAAGAATTTTAGATCAGACAAGAAATTTCCTGCCCACAAAAATTTTCAAACCAGGAGGGAAAGGAAAATATAACTAGATAAATGCAAATAGAGTGTGACAATGCTATGAATAGGTCACAATGAAGGACCATAAACTGTAGCTTCTCCTAGAGAGTAGTACTCTTGAAATACTCTTCTACACTTGGTTCCTATTTGTAGATACATATTGTCAGTGCTAGGGCTGGATGCACAGTCCATATAGTCGTCCTAATATTCCATAGGGGATATAGAATATGGGAACGTTAAAAATGTTCTGTTTTCAAGCATGCATTCTGCAGCACTTACCTGGATGTATTCTGTAAGAGAATTGAAAATCTGCTTCGTGACTGCCAGAGCTTTGGAAAAATTGTGCTGTCCAGATTCATCAATGATGTCCTTCCCTGAATAATACCAGTAGAAATCACTGATTGATTCCTAAGAACAAACAAGGAGAGTTTAGTATTTCTTAACCTTCAGTCAGTGAAGCTAAAACCCAAGGTTCAGGAAGAGTACAAGAGAATCCTGCATTGCTATGACCTCTTCATTATGACAGAAACCTAGGAAAAAGCCCAGAGATACCTAATCCCTAGCATCTCTGAAGTGCATATACTCTTCTAAGAAAGAGCAGATAGGAGAGAGGATGGTGTTCAGCTGGACACGGGTGACCACGATGTAGGACAACTTATTCACAATGAAAAATATACATTAAAGGTAATAATGATTATCATCCAACCAACTGGCACAAGAGCAGCAACACAAGAGCTAACACTGTTAAGTGCCAGGTGTTGTTCTGACCCACTGCATATATGGCATCTCTCCATCTTTACGACCACCCTCTGAGACAGGTGCTACCCATTCTACAGATGAGAACATCGGAACACAGGGCCGTTAAACAGATTGCTCCAGGTTACAACTGGTAAGTGGTAGAACCAGGAGGAAGACTTAGCAGAGAGGAGAGAATCTTTTTTTTTTTTTATGTTTGTGTAGATTTTCCTGATATTATTTGGATTTTCCTTCAAACAGTTAAACTGAGTGACCTCTAAAGAACTAAGAACTTGTGGACTCATCCTATTCCCACCACCATCTGCACTTCTTTTTCCTAGTGAAACTCTGTTTTCATTCATGTATTGCAGCTCTCGGGCTCTGTGGTGAGGTTTTCACTGGCAAAACTGAGGTAAATAGGCATTTTATACTAGATGATTGGATATTTAACCACTCCCCTATTTCAGTCTTCAAATACACATTTTTAGGCATTTGACTTCCCATAAGTGTGTGGACATAGACTATAACACCATTCTTACTGGGGCTTGACTGAACCCTGGACCTTCCCTGATCCCATGTAACTGTCTTTAGCTTCTGAAAATGTGTGTGAGCCATGCCACTGTCCAAGACCCACTGACCTGCAGACGCAGGAGGTAGTCCACGGTACTGATGATGATGTTTATGGTGGTGGTATTGCCCATCTGAGTCCGCAGGAAGTTCTGAAAGTCTAAAAACACCAGGGCTGGGTCAGAGCCTGCTCTCATCATGCCGAGGAAGCTGGGCAAGCCCTCTTGGCTAAACTCAGAAGAGACATACTGTGTGAAAAGCCTTACAAGAGCACCTGGTTTGGGTCCTGGTGGGTCCTGCAGGACAGAGTTCTGCCCTGAGCCCCCCCCATCCTGGTGAGACCAGAAAGTGGACTTAATGAGCTCTGAGGGGCTTGATGGAAAGGGGCGGGTGTTTACATGTACCATCTGAAGATTCTGGAAGCCACTCAGCCTGGGTGGCACTAAATAACATCAGCCCTGAAGTTCAAGTTGGTTTTCCATTGAGGTTTTTTTTATTGAGGAATGGATTAACTGTTGTCCTTGAGTCAGCAGCTGGTTGTATGAAATGTGGCATCCTGAGCTGAATCATAATTTGGCACCTGAATGTTGTTTTCCTTTGACAAATCAATCTGTTCCACTTACCACTGTTATGTCCTTCACAAAGTAACTGCAGGAATCGAAAGAGATCTCGTGTAAACTCATCATTCTGGAGTACTTTTTCACCTTGAAAACAGAAAATTAGTGAGCATTTGTTTGGCTTCTCAGCCCAGAATACTTTCCAAAGCAAACGACTGCAAAAATGACAAAGGGCCTGCGTCAGAACAGTTTGGAAAGGGAACTTTAAATGAAGGGGGAAGACTATGGACTCTGAGAAACAAACTGAGGGTTCTAGAGGGGAGGGGGGTGGGGGGATGGGTTAGCCCGGTGATGGGTATTAAAGAGGGCACGTATTGAATGGAGCACTGGGTGTTATACGCAAACAATGAATCATGGAACACTACATCAAAAACTAATGATGTAATGTATGGTGATTAACATAACATAATAAAATAAAAAAAAAATGAATGAAGGGGTAAAAACCCGATTAACCTGGAACCGAGGCTACAGAACACAATGACCAACCAAGCTAAAACAGTGAGCCCTGGGATGCATTTGTAAGGAAACCAGCTAGGCCAATGGCAGTAATGGCTCAGGGTCCAGAACCCATGCTTTACAGATGGAAGACACTTCTTTAAGCATCAAAATGCTGAATTAAGCTTCACATGCAAACACTACCAAGCCTAAAAATGTATCTGCACTGCAGCAATTAAATAAGGTCCCTTAGGACTCACACACATGGTAGACAACTGGGGCCAGAAACTCAAACTTACCACGCTCACGAACAATGACTGGTGATAAGAGAAAAACAGAAGAATGCAAAGTAAGAAAAATCATAAACACCATGATAAACTGTGTCTAGTTAAGGCTGGCTCTGTGAACACATCCAGCCTTTATCAAAGCTACTGATGGGGAAGATTTTGCTGAAATTGAGCAAGTCGTTGCAGATTAAGAAGCACTGAGCAGGGGCTCTAACCAGAAATAGTTAATTATGGTAATCAGGAAGAAAACGGCCTTCACATTTATTAGTTACTTACGTGTTCCTTCCTCAGTAACCATCCCCAGGCCTTCAGCTTTATTCTGCCTTTCAAATGCATTCAAATCAAGGACACTTGTAAGAAACGAGAGAAAACAAGGTTCAGGGCTATGCACACTGGGAAACTGGATTTCTGACGTCAGTGTACCTATTGACTAAGAATCTTGTTCTTGTGTTATCATAAATGGTCTACACAGTACAGTGTGGTTGAAAGTCTAGCAGTTCCCTGGGTTTGCATCAAGAGTGTTGTCCAAGGATGCCTATAGCTCACAGGCATGCACGGCCAGGGGTCAGAAGAACTTAGAACGACTGTCCTTGTTTGTCCAGTCTGAGTCCTTTCTTATGCATGATGATTTAGAAAGGTTTCCCAAATAAAGAAGAAATAATCTATTTCTATGATTTCTCAAAAGAAAGTTTACTTTAAACTGCACTAATTAATGTTTACTTCCCACATTTATCTATTTTCTCTACGAATCACAAGGAATTGTGGTTTTAGTGCTCAGGATGAATACTGATGGACAGGGCTACAGAGTTCAGAGTCCAAAGGGCCACACCCTTTTAGAATTCTTGTATTATTCAGAAGCCAAGAGTAGTTGAGGTTAAGCCTTCTGGAGGCAATGCTGTCCCAGAACCTGTAACAAGCTAGCCTTTTTTTTTTGTTCCCACTTTCTCTGAACTTCCCAATCACAGCCGCCACCAAATCCTACTTAGCCAGGAACCCCTAATACAACCACAGAGCTTGATAAGGAGGACAATGTATAATCATATACATTGGGGCTCATTCTATTTCTCTAACAGACTCTAGCTCTTTCCCCAATCTGAAAGGCTTTATAGACCATAACATGAGGTCTCACAAAAATATAGCTGTTAGGGCAGCTTATGGCTGAATCCATTAAGATTCTGTAAAACTTCGCCTTTCCTTTACCACTGGGCAAAGGAAATGACCATTGGATTGGAAAGATGTCAGGGGAAAAAACCAGCATTTCTTTTCCCCTTTTAGGGAGCCACATATCTTCTGCAATTTAGATGAATTGTAAAGAGAAAACAGTGAAAAGTCCTATTGCCATATTGTTGTTTTTTCCCAGATCCTGCTGTAGAAATGTTCTTGTCAATAACACAAAACCATCCTTCTATTTCAGCTTTGCTGTCAAGAGATGAGAGCAGGGAAGTAGGACCTTTGGACAAAGGTGCTTCAAAGGAGCAGTTCTGATTCAGGAGACTATCTGGGGGAACAGATGTTTCTGACCCTTACTCCATTCCAAAACACCCATTTCAAATGTTTTAATTTCTCTAATGTTTCAATATTTTACCAATATGTATTACTTTCATAATCAACAAAAATCATGAAAATATCTTAAAACTTGTTAGTACTCACTGGCCTCTAAAGGTATGTCACCTGTCCCTCTAAGCCCTAACTACAAATGAGTTTAATAATATGAAGTATTACAGACTACTGAGAACACTTAAATATTTAATTGAGAATTTCATGTGCAATATGGAACTGAACTGTCTCGAGTTTTGCCATTCTGCGTCCACATGTACTACTTTATCTTCAGTGAGTCAGGCCTCGCAATATTACATTTCCTTTTCCTGAGAGAGGTAATAAATGAGTTGGTTGTTGGTGGGGAAAAAATGGAGCTCAGAGAAAGGGATTGTACTGCAGCTCAAATATGTTCCCTATCACCCCAGGGTATGTACAATATTTACTCCATCAAACAAGGTTAGCAAAATTATGAAGTCCACCAAAGGAAAGTATGTCCATCCTGCAAATTTTTAAGTGGAAAACCTAATGCTCTATTTTTAAGAATATTAATTAGATGCAAATGAGCTAGATAATTATAACTGTGATTTCTTTCAGAACGAGTTACAGACTATTCAAAATACATATGAATCTTAGAGAATAAGCTGACACTTAGTAAGATTGCTGGCTTGTTTCCAAAATGAGTAGGCATGGTAACCTTATGACTTTTGGCTACGTATTATTCATTTGTCAGGGGGTCAACCATGAGGGGAGGCTTACACACATGATAATAAAAGTGGAAAGCTTAATGCTTTGTTTTTTAGGCTATGGCAAAATGTTCCTATATGAGGATGTACCTCTGTTGAAATGGATGTGTCAAAATACGTACCCACCAAATACTTATTCAGGCTCAGAGAACTGTTAAGGATGAAGATTAACAGAGGGCCTAATGGGTCTAACGAAAACATAGCCTTGAGTCATACTGAGGTATTCCTCCTCTTTTCCATTCTTTTCTGGTTTGACTTTTATGAGCATATATGTTAGGAGAAACACTCAGCTCTGAGGGAAACGACATAACAAAAAAAGGAGGTAAAGGTGATTGAAGAACCAAACCAGGTGTGTGTATCTGTGTCTGTCTCTCTAATGGAGATTACATTGACCCTTCTGCATGGTATCTGAATGTAATCCTGAAGGCTGGAGGAACCATACCCATCTTCTTAGCTTTCTAAAGCAGGCGAGTCCTTCCTCAACAATTCCATGATAAGCTAGTTTATTTTGTGGTCCCATCCCTACCCAATTCCTCTTTCTTCTGAATAGAAAAGAAATGCTGTAGGTGGTTTTCCCATATTTACCTGCAAGACTGCATAAGACCAGAAAGGCTTTGAAAGAATCCAGCATCCTTTTTCTCCTTTAGGTAATCTAGCATTTTCTACAAGAGAGACATATTTTAAAAGGAAAAGCGATGTTAAATTATGCCACAAGTATTGACCCTCCCAATTGCAATGGTGAAATGTCATGTCCCAGTAACATGGAGTCATATTCAGGGTGTTGGTTTGTAAAGTTGGGTAAGCATAAGAACCACCTGTGGATTTAAACCTTCCATGTGCCTGAGTCCCACCCACCCTCTTCCTATGGAACCAGAATCTCTTTGGGTGGACATTTTATTTTATTTAAGTAATTTTGGACATTTTATTTTATAAAGGTCCACTGGTATTTCTGCTAAGAGCAGTACAATAGATCATTGACATTCATAGATGTACTGTTTGAAGCCTCTCCCATTTAGGAACAAGCACCAGGACTGTGATCTAGTAAAATGTTTCTGAAGTATAATCTGAAAAACTCATGAGCTGAATTTGGTGCACTGGAGCAAGGGAGCTTAACCAGTAATAATGCTAATTTGAGAGCTCAGTATCTTTCACAATCAGACTTTGTTTCCTCTGTTTTCTGTTACTGGGAAGGAAGGAACTTTGTCTGACATCATAAAAATGTTTTTTTTTTTCTTTTAAAAAAAAGGTCCTGCAAGAAAATCAACTGATGGGGTGGTGATGGAGGAGAACAGAAAGTGAAGGGTGTTTTAGAAAATGGTAGTTCTTTCGTGACAGATTTGTTTCGGATGAATTAAAGGCTGGGGCAAAATATATGTAATAGTGGTGGTTATAAATTTGGAGATTCTCATGGGCCCTGTGCTATAGCCCTCAGAGATGCCAAGAGTCTTTGAAATGTCACTTTCCGTGCACACAGAGGCTTTCAGCCAGAGCCTGGAGTGCCCTGGAGACACCAGAATATTCCTGTCTCCTGCGGCTAGTTTCGGTTCAGACTGTTGAATGGATGCCATGTGCCAGGAGCTCCACACTATGTTTCTCTGTGTTATCTCACTGAGTGCATGGTGGCATTCAATGTTTAGCTGCATTATTCACTGCTACACCCTCCATCCCAGAACAGAACCTGACCTTAGTGCATAGTCAGCAATCACAACACTGTGACTGAGTGAATAAACAAACGAATGAACAGACAACAGGTGTTTGGGGCTATGAACTCCACTTCACCGATTGGGCTCCTTGCTCACAGTTAAGACAGCTAACGTGTAAAATGATTAAAATACAAACCTAAGGCTTAGAAAACTTCCCTTAGAGCCTCTCCGTGCAAAAAATCATCTAATGATGAAAAAACTAAATGTTTTTCGCTTTGAACCCGGGGTAAACCCTCTTTGTCGAGTACGCATTTGTCTATAAACTCTCGGCTCTGGTTTTATCTGTGTTCCTGGCTACTGATATAATTAGCCATTAAGGACAAACACCAGCAAGGGTGATTCTGGGTGGCCGCCTCTGCAGCAGAGCCAACACCTCTTCCCCGGAGCGTGACAGCTGTCCAACGGGCATACCCTGAGAAGTCTGCATGACCCAGTAGGAGTCCCCCATACCTGTTGTACACCAGCGTTGCCCCCATTCAGAATGGCGATCCCCAGCTTCAGAGTCTCAACCACCATGAGGCTCATCTCACCTGCCATGGTGAAGATTTGATTGAATCACCAAGGAAACAGGGTAAATCACATCTACGGGGCTTTATCAGGACTTTTTAATAATGACTTCATGTCACAGCATGCTGTCTCTGTGGGAGCGACAGGGGCCTACCCACAAAATCATGGAATCACCTTTGCTGGCGCTTATCATCTGAAGGACCATCTCTGCGGCTCCACGCTCATGCAGCCGTGCTTGTTGGTAGAGGGTTTTCTGCTTTTCCATTTCTTTCTCCTGGAAAAAAAAAAAAAAAGCAGGGAAAGATTTGTTTATCCTCAGGCCATTTGCCATGCTAAGGTAAACCAAGAGAATCTTTACTTGCACACATAATTTCGGATAAAGAAGACTTCTGAAGTTGATTTCCAGACACTACGTCAGCTTTCCAAAACTGTCCACCCACAATTCATAGTTTGATGATGACTTTTCTACTTTTTGTACTGGTAGAAAACATAGCCCATTCCCTTATAACACTCTCATGCTAGGAAGTGACCCCAGGTTAAAATGTGTTTGTTTTCAATGTTTTGTCATACGGGGAAGCCTGCTGAGGGGTCAACTGAAGCCTATCTGCCTGAATGTAGAAAACACCCATTTATCTAGAATGTTCAGATCACGGTTAACAGAGACTCTACTGGATATGGAATACTAGACTGCCAAGGCCTTCCAGAACTGTAATTGTATTAATTTACTTTTACTTTTACATACTTTGTCTATAAAGAGAGTACCAATGAATTAATACGTTTTTTTTCCTTTTTATAAAGATTTTATTTATTTATTTGACAGAGAGAGAGATAGCGAGAGCAGGAACACAAGCAGGGGGAATGGGAGAGGGAGAAGCAGGCTTCCTGCCGAGCAGGGAGCCCGATGTGGGACTCGATCCCAGGACCCTGGGACCATGACCTGAGCTGAAGGCAGACGCTTAACGACTGAGCCACCCAGGTGCCCGAATTAATACGGTTTTATCTTGGGATAGTCCATGTCCTGCACTGCCTCAAAATCAAAACTGTTATTAATGACATTTACAGAATAGTGGTGCAAAAACCATCCCAGTGTCTCCGTTGCTTTGTTTTCATTTTTGGATCTTTGAATTTGTCCTTCTCTGGCCTCTGTTACTACCATATTTGGGTGGGAGTGCAAAATTTCCCAGAAGACCCAACCTGTGAGAGGGGTTTGCTGATGGACTGGCTGCCTGCGACCTTTCATTAGGCTGGAAGACGGACAAGAGAATCATGGCTAATGGGTGTGCCTCATGCACAGAGACTTGTATATTTACCACCAGATACATGTGGTGGGTGAGGCACATGGTTCATGTCAGCATCTGCCTCTGAAGACCTGCCAGTTAGCTTTGGCTTTGGCATATGGCCCTGTCTTCAATCTTCGTAAAAACTTACTTCAAATGTTTTCTCCTTGTCTTCCTCTTCTTCGTCCTCCCCACTCTGACAACTCTGGATTCCATGGAGCAGGCAAAGGAGGAGACAAAGAAAGGTGAGTCTAACAAATGAGACTGTTCTCTCGAGCAAGGGCAGGGGACGGGATGTAATTCACAGGCCCCTAAGGACTTCAGCACTTGGTAAAACCAAGAACATTTTGACCACTGCAGGGCAACAGTCTACTCAAAATGTCTTCTTTGCAGTTACCAAGGGGTTCAGAAATGAGAAATGGGAACACTGAGTTCACGCAGTCAATAGGGACCTATCTGGTTTAACCACAGACCTGAACTCTTCTACCTAGTAAAGTTCTGGTGTACATGAAGCCGGGAGTGCAGGGAGCTGTCCCCTTCTACACAAGAGCCAGGGGCTCGGCAAGAAGACTGGAGATACCCAGGATGTGAATCCTACGGTGCCCCTTCCCATTGTGACCCTGTGGTGCAGCAAGTAAAGGAACAGGTGCTCCCGTCCCCCCACATATCTCTCTTTCTGCTGGACGTGAAGGTTTCCCATTTGAGAAGGAGGAGTTCCCTTACCACTCAGCATTCCAGAGGCCACTGTCCCTCTACGTGACATAGGAATAAGGTCACTCACCTCTGCCAGAGCACTAGGATCTCGTTCCAGTTTCTAAAGCCTATTTCCAAATGTACTGAACTTCCTTCACCTACAGATATGTTTGAATTTTTGGGTGTGTTCTCAACGTTGACTGGAAATGTAAGGATAGTCTGTAAGCCTGAACTCCACGTAGCTGGCCTGGAGCTGCCAGGTGAACGAGCCACTGGCACCCACCGTCTCAGCAAAGCTTCAGGGTTTCCTTACGAGGACGGTGGGATGGTTTGCTAATGTCACCCCTGTGGTACATGAACTGTGCAGTGCCTGCAGCCCAGGTCATGACCGAGTCCTACACCCCGCTGTTCAAAATGACAGTTTCCGTGTGTCTGCAGAGGTAAAAGGGAAGACAGACTGAGACAATGGGCAGAAACGCAGGTGTACCTTAGCCATCATGCTGGAATAGGACGTGTACAAGGAGTCATCTTCCAATTTGCTGGAAAGAATGGAGGAAATATTTAGCAGGCTACTTTTTGGACCCAGCAGAAAAGACTAAGAGCCACAGAGATCTTAAGTTATAAGTACTAGTGAATTAATTTGAAAACTCCTTCCCCCACCCGGATTCCTAGAAACCACTGCGAAAATCTGAATCAGCATTGGCTGATGGAATTCAGGGAGGAAGGCTACTGTTGCAGGCTAATCTTCAGCCTCCACGTCTGACATTACGATGAGAGGGCTGTGGCATATATAGTTTGCCTAGATGTTTCTTGGCCAACGTGAGGAGGGCTGCTCAAATCTGGCATCCCTTTCTGGGCACTGCCATCTGTGAGACAAAGCTGTGGGACTGGCAGAACCGTGCCTGGGAGAAACAGGGAGCTCTTGGGGGGCTGACCTCCTCTCCATGAGAGCATTGCGGCTAAAATGGAGAATGATCTGATGAAGTGGGTCTGGTTGCTTTTCTGTCTCCTCTTCCTCCTCCTCTTCCACCTTGGGGGATTTCTACACAAACCAATGCAGACAGGTTTTAGGCAAGGATTTCAGCACACGCCACACAAATGCACATGAACAAAGAGAAGGTAAAGCGCAAAGCACAGAGTGCATCCGATAAAAGCACAAAGAGAACCACTATGTCATACGTTTATTTCAGGACAAGAAGCCCCAAGGATGCAAGGTTTGGGACATAAATATGTATTTTTTTTTTAGCCAATCAAAGAAACATTGCAATTTTAGGTTCAAACGAGATGAAAGGAAAAGCAAAAGCCTGACCACAGGGGAGGAGCTGCAGAACCCCCGCCCCCCCGCCGCCACCTCCCCATCAGCAAAACTCTCATGCAAGCCCTGGGCACCCGAGTTCAGGAGGGAAGTTCTGGAGAGTCCCCTGAGAGGCTGGATCTCTCAAGCGACACCTGAAATTTCTCTTGGAGAGCTGGGCTGGAAATATGGGTGGGACAAGGGTTATAAAGCACTGGGGCCATTTGGGGTCTGATACTATCCTAGACTCAACCCAGCTAACCATTTCTTTCCTAACTCCACTGCTGATTCTAAAAATCTTTTTGTTCCTGAGAGATGCCATGCTGGAGCTGCAAGCCTTGCAGCTTCTCCTCTTACTAAGTCTTTTCTCAATCTCCTTTTACAGAGAAGGAAACAGCGTCTGATGCAGGAGGTATAAGTGAGTTTCAGGTAGTGGCAGAGTCTGCAGGTGTATGATATTCAGTACATTGGTGAGAACTACACAGGCTGTGTGAACAATTCAGAAGTGGAGGGCCAAAGTGATGCTCGTTGTCAACTTCACACTAATCACAGAACTGGGAACACCAGGGAACTGTCATTTTCACTGATGGGACTATAGGAAGAGGACAAAGAGCATGAAGACAAATGGGAGGAAAAAGGGAGAGAAAGGATTAAAAGCAAAAAAGAGGGAAAAAAATAAAAGTAAAAAAGAAAGGAGAAGGAAAAGAAACAGAGAGAGATAAGGAAAGAGAAAGAAACAGGAGAGAGACCGAGTATGAGACATACAGAGCAAGATTAACAGAAAGAGTAAGGGATAAGAGAAAAAATAAATGGGAAAAATAAGGAGAAGGACTTAAAAAAAAAAAAAAAAAGGAGAACCATGGGCTGGCCAAAGGAGAGGAGGGTTTATTTTCTGTCTGTACCATGATGAGGCTCTGTGGTGCTTCTGCAATAAGCGTTTTCCCCTTGCATGTTGTTTTAAGTTGTTTTAGAGCATGAAGTCTGTTAGAGACAGGGCATAACAAATTTTCTGAAGGGCCAGATACAGAAACGTGAGATGCAGGAAGGGGATTCAGATGTGCCTTCCCTAAAGCAGAGCTGCTGACCAGAAATGCAGAGCCTTGGGTGGGGGAGGTGGCCGCCTGCAACCGATGGTGCTCAAAACTTAACTTAGCATGAACTTTCCATCGCATGGCTGTGCATCCGAAGAAATATTAGTTGTTAATAATGATGATGGGGATGATAACAGTACTAGCACCTCCAAGTGAAATTCATCCTCTGGCTCTTACGGCCATTAGCAGGGCCTCCTCTGATAATTTATACAGTTACTTCTTTCCAAATTGATACGCCTGATTCTTTGTGAATGTTTAACTGTTAGAACACATACACACACACACACACACATGAATACAAAAGTGAGATTCATTCACACCCATATCTGCTTCCAGCTGAGTCAGTACTTACAGCCAAATCCTGTACTAGTTTCTCTTCAAAGGAATACTCCTCTGTTTCTATCCAAAATCTCTGATAGCCATGGAGGAAGAGGTTAATGGAGCGGTGCCTGAGCGGAAGGGTTGAGAGTGAGGTCAAGAGGGATCTGTGGGACACCTTGTTTTAGTCTGGGTGGTTAACGGTTAGTAAGCAGGACAGACTTTTGTACAATTCTTGTCCTCTGATTGGTCAGGGTAGCCAGCGGTACACCAGAAGCATTTGTTTCGAACAAACCAGAACCCTCTAACATGCCAGTTTGCGGATGTCTAGAACACCTTCTGAATGAACTAACTATGGCTACTGGGAGACCAGGTGGTAACTGTAATCTTACCCTGGTCACAAGGGGTCTTTATCACATTTCTCCTCCAATGAGAAAGAATTCATTGGGCCAAGAAACAGTCCTGAAGGATTTGCTTAATATGACAATGTGGTTATCGCTTTTGGCCGATAATCTGCCCAGGTGATCCCATCTAAGTCATGCTGACGGTGAGTGGTTTAGTCTCAGATCTACTGAAAGCAGCAATGTGTGAGTCCTTTAGAGGGTCTCCAAGGAACACCACCAAGGCGCTCCAGCTTTTACTTAGGAAGGCAAGACTCAGGCGTGCTGCGCTTACAGCATAACTTCTGTGTGCCTCATGGATTTCGGCAGTGGCCCTGGTACCTGGGAATACTGACTAACTCTCAAGAGCCACTCACTCTCTATAAGCCAGGACTCACCAATGCTATTCGCACCGAATAGCAGTTAGCTGATTACCAAATGTGAGGACAGTGGTGAGGAGGGAAGGAGAGAAAAGTAAGATGCAGGTCAACACCTGAGTCATCCAGACCTGGCCTGGTTTCCGGTAGAACATAACCCTTGCCATCTTTCTTCAAATTCTGACCAATCAGAGTTCTTCCAAAAAATTGTACAAATTTGGGTTTTTATGGGAATGTTAAATCATGGTCAAGAGAGGAGTGTGCAGAAAATGAGCAGATCTCTCCACAGGTTACATTACCATTAAAATGGGTATAAGCCTGTCATACTGAGTTTTTTCATTAACCTTTTCCAGCCAAACCCGTTGAAAGGTGGTCAGGAAGAAATTGTTAATTTTGTGTCTGGAGAAAAGCACACAGGTTGTCTTTTAAAAACTAACATCAGAGAAACAGTTTGCACATAATAAAATAAATCCCTTTAGCCCTTTAATATGGAGGACTCCATGCAGTTTAGATCATGATGAGGTGGAGAAGGGAGTGATCTTCACCCTCAGCTTCTTAGTTTTTATTATAAAATCTATCTATGCTCCTCCATGCTAGGGAGAAATCCAGGCATGGGTTAGGGGTGAGACTGGCCACATTTCATCAAAGACATAGTGAGTCCCTCGATTTACTGTTGCCCATCCAGGGACAGAATTGCTGAAGGAGCAACCAATATATGAGAGGATGGTACTAACATTTTCAGTAGATTTAGAAAATAATGCTTGTTTCGAGAGATGTAATTTTTGCCTTGCTGGCCCTGGAGACATGCTTAGGGCTAAGCCCTTCTGGAAGTCCAATTAGCACATTAGGCCTGAATCTCTGCCAGAGAGGAAAGTGAATGCCTTTTGATGTTTCACCACTTCTAGGAAACAGACAAAAATCCCGTGCATTTTTGCTTTCTCTACTAGGCTATGAATTTCACTTTGTGGCTGGGGACATCAGTGGCCATAGCCAGTGGTCATAGCCATGACTATTTGAATTTTTCCGCTTTTTATTCATGAGTTCTACTTGATTTTGTGGCACCTCATCCTCTTCCAAAGACACTAGCCTGTTCTCTCAAGAGACCTACAGGAGCAGGTGAGTGTCATGATTCTTCACTATCTGCAGAGACCCTAATGGGAAAGCTCAGTTGGCCAACTGGCTCAGGCCAGGGTGAAAGGGCACTGTGGACAAATGATGGCCAGGAAGCACAACCTGATGAAAGCAACTGTCAAGCATAGGAAGAGAATTTTATCTCGTATTCCAAAGAAACATTTATTTACATGGGATTCAGAAAATACTTTTCTGAGTTAGTTTATTTTTCCTGACCAGGTGAGGATGGTTCATATTGATCTGCAAATTGATGAAGCAGAGGCTTTATTCAATTTGCAGCTTTGTTTACTGATCACAGGCTTGACCTTGTGGACTCTGCAATCATTCTGAGGATGGGAGTGTTGCTACATCACCAATGACAATGAGTCAAGTCTCAGTGGTCAATGTTTGCCCAATCTGCATGGATACTCTGCTCTATGTTGATACACCACATTCCAGGAGAGCCTTTGCATATTTCTGACTACAGAGTATAGATGAACCACACAGATAAGGCAATGTGCCCATGACTGGCCGCTTGGGACATCTTTAGTCAGTGCCCTTTCTTCATCTTGAAGATAAATATACTGTCCTCAAGGATTCTCGAGTTACATTTCTGTACCTGCTGAGGAAACACAGTAATTGGGGGGCCATCCAAGTACCTCAGCATAGAAATACTATTTGATCTGTTGATTGAATTTGGGGTAAAGCATTTTAGAAAGAGTTCTTTTTCCAGGGTTCCTTTACATCCTCACAAAGAACCCCATCTTAGGAAAACTAAGAGCTTCCATATGCTCACTGGGCTGACTTTAAGGTGTAAAATGGTGAGCTAAGGCAGGCATGGGGCCCTAGGGAAACACATCTGTTTTCAGCTTTTCTGCTTACCTGGATTCCCTTAGTAGGCCATTATACTATATGCAGATTGTAATGGTGCCATGGATGGAGGACTCCAATTTCTACCCCTTGGATCATGAGTGTCCGTGCCAGAAGACAGCACAATTGTGGAAGGATACCTTAATTCCCATCACTGGCTCCCATGTCAGAAGAATGGCTCCCATGCCAGAAGAAAAGGACAGAATACTTGCCTGGGCAGGTTGTAGAGAGGGGCCATCCTGAAACAGGCTACCACTGCCCGTTTCCGCTGCTTTGACAACAGTTTGTGCCAGACCGCCTTCTTGGACCTCAGAGGCTGTTCCACCTGAGAAGAAATCACATGGGTAGGTGCGCACTAGGCTAACTGCATGGCAAGAGGTAGTCGCCTACAGCCCAGACTTCTCAATCCCGAAGAATCTTGATTTCTCAACTATAGTCAGCAGAAGGTACCCAGCAGCAAATGATTGGGTTTGTGGAGGTCTGACTGAGGTTGTCTTCCTTCTCCCAACTGCTTTTGGACGTTTATTACCTAAGAGCAGTTTTACAACTGGGTAGGGGATTTGAATGGGTCATTTGATCTAATGGAAAAAATTTGTAAAAAAGCTCGGAAGGGAAAGAATTGAGGAGTCTACTACCATGAGGCACCAAGATGACATCTGGGGGTGAGCTGCAATGATTCTTGTTCCTTGTTTTGGGTCTTATGAGAACACTCCTAAGAGCAGAGTGTGGAGAGGAGCTTTACATTTTCCAGGGTGGTCTTGCTTCCTTAGTCCTCAGGGCAGATGCTCCTTACCTGCTCCAGGTGGAAGACAGCTGCTGAAATTCTCTGAACACGCTCTACAGTCTTTTCTGGACTGAAAGGTTCTTCACTCTTTAAAACATCTTTGTAGAGGTTCAGCTGCCACTTTACTGCTGGGTCATCAGACTGAAAATTAAAGCACACACCAGGTGAGCAATCTTGTACTGAAAAAGTCTTTACTCCTCACATGGTTCCAGAGGAATCAAGACTCTTGTATTATTGCTTCTTTCTCATTTTCTCTATTATCTTCATTGAAACATTGTAGATCTATATAGGAACTGCTCATCTAGCTTGCATCTCTTAACTCTTGTCATATTTCCATCCCTTTCTCTCTGTACTGCATTCTAATTTCCTGAAAGCAATCTTCCAATTCCTAAATTCTCTTTTCAGCTGTGCCTAGCCTGTTTTTTTCAACCTATAAATTGGATTTTTAATGTTACTGAATACTTTTAATTTTTGTAATTGCTATATGGCTTTTTTTCAATCCATATCCACTCTCCTTTAAAAAAAAAATGTCCAGGGGCTGGCTCAGTTGCTGAAGCATGCACCTCTTGATCTTGGCATTGTGAGTTTGAGCCCCATGTTGAATATACAGATTACCTAAAAAAAAAGAAAAAAAAAATGTCCAAGTCTTGCTTTATAGATATTACTGCTACGTTTAGCTCTTTAAGTATTTCAACCGCACTTATTTTTATTGCTTTCTGCAGTCCCTTAGGCTTGAATTCTTCCCTTTGTTGCATTTTCTGACTCTCTAATGGTAGTGGATTTTCTTTCATGCCTTTTTTTCCCCCTTTGGCTTCAGGAGGAGTTTTATTTATTGGCATCTCAGACCATGTTCTAAGAGGTGGAGAGTCTCCAAGTAGTTTTATGGTTGTCTCTGCAGGAGATTTATAGGTTTTACTGGTTTAAGGTTAATTTTATGTAAGTTTCTTGCTCCGCATCTGTGCACAGCATGGGTAATTAGGTCCCACACTCTTCTTCCTTTAAGGTTATTAAAAACCCCAGCCTCTAGGTTACAAATCTGGTTCAGAAAGCTCTATGAGTTTTCCCAATCGCATCAACGTGTCCTCATTCCTGTGATTTAGAGTGTCTTCTTTATTCTGGCACTTGGGATTTCTTTTGACTGCTTTTTTTTTTTTTTTTTTTTTGGGTAGTATATTTTCTCCACTGTCCCCTATGTTCAGGATGGAAAGAAGTGGCTGTTTGTGTCAGCTTAATCCTCCATCTTAGGGCATAGTATATCTGAGGAAAGAGTCATTCAGATTCACAGGCCTGGGGAAAAAATCTCAAACAGACTTTAAAATCAAAGTTTGTTTGTTTGTTTTGGTTTATACGAACTCTAATAGAGTTATTTTGTTTCCAAATCTCTAGATCAGGATGTGCTAAAACTCTCCCAGGTGTCCATTTCACTGTTTAACAAGGCTCACAGTAAATTTGAGACCTAATCTAACCCCCTGCTATGGCTGGATGTTCACACACTGGTAGGTGGGAAGACATGCTTCATTAAATGCCTCTTTGCATCTTCTTTGTAACAGCAAAGGAAAGAACAAAAATTAAGGGCAAAAACTCTTCCCCACACCCCCAAACAAAAGTGAAAATTAAAGGCAGAGAGCTAGCCCTACCAATTAAACACCAGTACTCAGAGGCTGTTTTTAGAACACATTAAAGAGAGCATTAGCAAAACTAAATGGAAGGATGGCACCCTACAGCCAAAGGGAAGCCTGCGTGAGTTCTGTCTTCCTGCTACATCACCTTCTCCTGCAGGTGCAGGTTATTCCGCAGATGTTCCTTCACCTCTTCATCTGTGTCCCTCTGTGGAAAGAGATATTAAGTTTTATTTCTCGAGGTCACTGTGGAAATGTAAAGTAGGGCGCAGGGAGGGATGGACAAGCAAATGGGCAGTTTTGCTGGGATCTTTATTATAAGAACAAAAGAAGAAAAATGACAGACTTGTCCAAAGGGCTCTCAAACCAGCTTTAAAGATGGGGTTGTGTTGCGGGTGTGCACCTTGGTTTCTGTTCACTGCCCCCCCCCGCCCCGCCCCCCGAGCCCCCGGGGAGGAAGACGAACCCTTAAGACGCTGAGCAGCCACCACCACCTGTATTACGTTCTGTGTTACGTTCTCAGCCAGAGCAGACGCGTGACTTACATAGCTGTATCGAGATTTGGCCAGGGAGATTAGCTCCTGATCGCCTGGCGTGCACATATTCAAACCAATGGGCAGCATTTTCTTGAGGGCAGCCACAATGAGAGAGGTCTGGATGGAATACAGGTCTCCCCTCCGCTTTGTCTTCTTCCGTTCCTGGTCCTGTCCTCCAGACTAGGAGATGAAGTTGAAATAAACAGAGGGGCTCAATGATTCTGAAAGGAACGGCCTCCCCTTGGAGGCAGCTTGCCTCCTCGTGGCCCTGTCCGTACAGGTGGTCCTTCCTACACTTCAGGGCACAGTGAAAGGAGCGTGTTGAAGGCATCCGGGTGGCCATCAAAAACCCGCCCGGCTCCCGAGCCCTCTCCTTGTGCGCATGCTCACAGAACCACGTAAGCGGACACATACCACGGACGCCTACAGGCTTGGCTCCCTTGTGTCTGGGCCAAGTGAACAAACCAGCTGGCCTTTTTCAAAAGGAATGATTCGATACCAGATAAAATGGTCTTAGAAAAGCATGGAGAAGCCTGATGCTGGGGTGTCCGTAAATACGTGGAAGAGCGTCTCCCGTAGAACTGCTCTGCGGTCAGGGCTGAAGCTCGTGTTTTGGAGCACCGCGTCCCACTCAAACCTCCGCCTCGAGGCAGTGCAGATTCTCATGGGAAAAGGGAAGTCCCAGAGTAGGACTGCTTTGGGATCTGGCTGGGGAACGCTCGGAGGAACACCGAGGAAAACAGAACTCCCCAAGTCTGCGAGAGGCCGCCCTTCTTCTGTTTATACCGCCTCACCGCTCATGGGGAGGGACTACCCAGCAAGGGCCACCCCGTGGAGCAGTAGGTTTCTGAGGAGTTCAAGGCACTGCGCTGAGCCACCCAACCGAGAGCCCTCAGTGGCCGCCACACACGGCCGTGTGGGTAGGCTCCAGGAGACAGCCCTGCTGTGACCGGATTCTTGTGAGGTCAGCCTCTGAAAGAGCACGCTGCCCACCTGGTACCTCACTTGCAGGGCTGTGCCTCCGGGGAGGGGGGCGTGTGCTGGAGAGCCGGAAGCAGAGGATAAAGTCGGGGACTGTGAGGGAAGGAGAAATGGCGCTCACTGAAGCTTTGCTCCATGAGGTGGCCCTGGAATGTCTGCAGGAGGAGGGGGCAGTGCTGCGGTCGATGCTGACATACAGACCTAGGGCTCTGGGAGCAGGGGGGAGGCCAGACGCCTCTCCTGGAACGAGCACGTAAGACCTGGGACCCTGAGCTGGAGCAGCATTCATCTTAAGGAGGCCCTGGTTTTCTGAGAGAAGAGGAGGGTAAGAATCCACACTGCCTTGGGACTGATCTCTTTAAGTTACCTTTAAAGTGTGAAAGAGGTTCGTAATTATTAATGGACACTCTTAAAATGGCTGTGATTTCTGTACCTTCAGGAGGTTACATCACAGCAACCACAGTGAAGCTCCTTGCCAGCAAAACCCAGGCTGGCCAGTCACCACCAGACAGTTGTGCTGGTTGCAGGGCACCTTGTGCCCGGTGCTCCGAAACAGCAGGTCAGGCCCAAGACAGCAGGCGGAGGGGCCGGGGAGAAATATGAGCAGGGGATAAGAAATGAAGCTAACAGAAGGCAGCTTCTTGTGTTCTAGAATGCAGCGGAAAGTGAAAGCTGGTTCACACAAACACCTCGAAGAGCTCTCTCATTCACTGAGCGCTTGCGAGGTTCTTTACGTGTTCTGCCATCAGGCATAGAATTCTAAAGGTTGTGCCTAAGGCAAAACTCAGTTACAGTCTCCATTACCCCTGAAAATCATCCATAAAGGATAGAACTCGATTTTGTGTACATAAACTATGAGGTGTCCTGTACATAGAAATGTAAAAGGTGAATAGTAACATGCCGCCGAATATAATCAAGTAAATATGCAAAATGTAACTATGTAGATTTGATGCACTTCAAATAATTTCTTGCTCATTCTATTTTATTGGGCCAATCTCAAGTTGCTCTTATTACAAATGCTGCATATATAATGTGACTCCAATGTGCCTCCTACTTAAATAAAACATTTCTAATCCTCCCAATAACCCTGATACACAAACAACGCAGTTATAGAAGTGAGAACATGATGCTCAGGGAAGGTAAGTGATTTTTCCAAGTTCACACAGCAGGTAAACATCTGAGTCAACATCCAGACCCAAGCCTACCTGGACATGGTTTCATTTCCCTTTTCTAACTCCGAGCTGCAAGTGACCTGGTTCCTGACCATCTCCCTTTCTCTGGCACATATCTTAGGGCAGGGAGTTTGTGATAATGGCAGCAGATGCACATTAATGAATAGAGAGAAATATTTCCATGTTATATTCTATATGGGTTACCGGAAATAAACCCAGGGTGTATTTCACCATATGCACATTTTGTGCAAAAACACATGGTTATCTGATTTCAAATCCTGAAGGTTAGTCCTTGGAAAACTCTTTGAACTGTGGGAGCCTTGCACAAGAGGCAGAGATGTACGGACAGGTGTGAAAGGACTGGGGCCACTGACGGCACATAGGATTCTGAGCCTGCATGGCACAGCAAAGGAGTGAGCCTTTTGGGCTCTCATGCCCTGTCGGCGCCCCTATCTCTGTCAGTGTGCTGGCTGCAGAGTGGGTGGCTGGGGAAGGGAGCAGAGATAGCAAGGAGACCTCGGTTAGGGCGAGGCTTGGCTGGCTTCCCCGGCTTCCCCATTCCAAGGGTGGGTAGGCCTACATTCACTCTTTGATGGGCAGGTGTCTTCCCTGGAGCAGGCCTGGGGGACCTCCAGGTGGGAAGATCCATTCTGTACCACCCCCATGGTGATCACAGTGCAGCGGGTGGCCAGAGCCTGGCATCTCTAATACTAGGACAGAAAAGACACATCATGCATTTGACCTGTACCTTTACTTGCATGGCCTGTGTGGGAAGACAAAAGAAAAGAAACAAGGAGAAGAGTCAGTCAGTAAAAGCAGGGGTCCAAGGCATAAGGTAGCACATGTTAGTCATAGCTTCTTAGCCCCCATTTCTCAGCCAACACAACAGAAACTCAACAGTTCTGGAAGCCAGTTGAGCGTGGCATGAAGAGTGAGTGGGAGGTTATGATGGAAGTTAATTTGGTCAAAAGGACTTACACCCAAACCAAGCAATCCACCCCCAAGGCAAGGTCGTCTTGAAGACTAGCCTCCCCAGCGTGTGCTGCTCAGACCCAGGTGGGCTTTGGGTCTGGCCATGCACACAAACCCTTCAGATCTAGAGCCTTTCCCCTCCAACCTCCCACCTTTCACCTGGGTGGGCTGTAGATAATCTGTCATGTAACCAAAGACCCCAATTTTCTTTCTTCCTTCTGCCCACCACATTATCACCTCCAGCAGATCTGTGGTTGCGAGAAGAGAAGGAAGAACAGCTAAGGGGCAATGTGTGTGCTTCCACAAAAAAGACGTTTGCTAAAAAGAAGTGCTCTAGAAATATCCAGGGTAATTCAGGATTGCCCCACAGCCCAAAGGATGGAGCATCTCCCTTCCTGTGCTGTGACCTTCAAATATATCTTTGGTCACAGCCTCTTTCACGATAGAGGTTCTCTACATTTTTTTCTTCACATACTGCTAAGATTGGTTAACTCAGTGTATTTCCCTAATGCTAGTTATGCTGGAAGTGCTTTTCTTCTCCCCTGAAATTTTTTATTTTCCAAAGAGAAATTTATGAATTCCTAGACCTCCCCTACACATATCACCAGTAGTTTATGATCAAACAGATGATTTTATGTGTGAATGTAAGGACAAAACATAGACCCTTAAGGGAAAGGAAATTTGAGAAGGACACATGGTGGGTGGCGTGTTGCACTGAGACAGCACAGGGAGAGGCTTCTAAAAACAGGCAAGCCTGTACCACATGGAGTACTTACCCCTACTAATAGGGTAAGTGAAGTAAAGACAAGTCAACCCAACATTAGATATTAGGGGGAAAGATGAATTTCCAGAAGCCAGTCTGAGAATGAGAAAGCAACAGAGAGAGAGAGAAAACAAAGAAGGGAAGGATGGGGGAAGCAAGAGTAGAGAAGAGTAAGAGGGAGAGAAGAGGTGGCCAAGAGGGAGATAGAGACACGGAGAGAGACAGAGAGGGGGAAAGGTAGAGAGGAGGGGAGGGGAGAGCATGGGAGCTGCCCCATTGCTACAGGAATACAAAGTGAAAGAGGTGGGCGGTGGAGGGGACGAGAGAGAGGAGAGCAAGCAATAGAGGAGATAGGTGTAAGAAGCAAAATCCCACATGTAAGTCTGAATACCCTGGAAAATCTCAAAGATAGCCTCTAACTCTTCCCTGTCCTTTTTCAATACACTGAAATCACACTCATGGAATGGAGAGGCTTTCAACAACGAGGCACTCTAATACTTCCTGCCTTACAACTCTGTTTTTACTCATCATCTTGATCAAGAGACTGGCATTTCTTGGGCTAAACACGTTCTAACTTACCATTCCCCTCCGAGGAAGCTGCTGCCATTTTTCCAGAAAACAAAACAAATTTAAAAACAAAACAAAACAAAAACACTTGCTCAGCTTAGTTACATTTAGCTTAACATATATTTGCAAACTGGTGTTATATAAAGAAAATATACAATGAGCTCTCAAAACAAAAACAAAAACAAAAAAAACCACACCTGTCTTCATTGCCAGAAAAATTACGCATCTTTGCACCGATCTTCAGTTAATCAAGTATAAATAGTGTGGCCCATTGTATATTTTGTTTCTGCCTCCTTTCCATCTGCAATGGCGTGTGCAGTGTGTGTAGGCATGCAGCATTCCAGTACACAGGCCTTTGCAACAACTGCCATATGCATTGAGGCCAACTTCATTTATACAACACCAGAATTCAGCTCAGAGTGGAGATAAAGGCAAGCACAGCTGACCATTCAGATTAGGGAGTAGAGAGAGCATCTAATTTCAGGGAGGAAAAGGTGATGGGGATTAAACTGAGAGTAAGACTACCTCCTCCCCATTCTCTCATATGTAGTTCTACCTCCAAAGAATACCAGAAATGGCTATGAGTTGCTGTTTCCTGGAGGCAGGGTAAAGGGGCCTCCATCTGAAAGAATGTGCTGCATTTATCTCTAGTCTAGAGATGCAGTTTAAAACTGACTTTTAAACAGCATCCTGGTAGAACTGGGAGGAGTCAGGTAGTAAGCTCAAGCCCATTCTACAGATTGGTAAATTGGGGCCCGGAGGAGTTAAATGATGCAAGGCCATACATTTAGTCAATGGCTGGGCCCACGGGTGGGACTTAGCTTCCTTTCAGTCTCTAGTCCTACTTACTACTACACTTTGTGTCTCAACTGAGGCAACAGGATCAATAGGAATATCTGTTACCCTGAGAAGCATGGTAAATGTTATTTAATATCTGGGGCCCGTCCTCACATTCACTGTACTGTAACGTTGACCCTTTTTCATGTAGCTCAGGAAAAACTGACATACAAGGTCAATGGGAATGAAATGAAAGTGTTTGCCCCTATAGACGAACCTTAGCAATAGGAAAGATGCACAGATTCTGAATATGACCTTCCTCTGACAAGACAAACATACCCTTTTCCTCATTCAGCAATGTGAATGAACAGAATTTCCAGTTAGTTTGTTAGTAGGTTAGTTTTGAAATGTCATCCCCTGTCACCTCATCTCTTTCCAAGTGTAAACCTAAGGGTCCTAAGTAACCACTGATCACCGGTGCACTGAGATGTCTTTGCCATTTCTGCTCATCTGAGATCCAAATCCTTACACCAGTGTCATTTCCATTGCTTTGCTGCCATCCGCTGACAGTAACAATGGATGCTAGCTGGTTCAGTCCACAGCCAGCGGCTCTACCCCAAGGTGAAGGTAGCATAAAATCTATCTGGGATTTACTGACTTTCTGTAGGTGGATGGAGCAAAAGGAGAGCCAATGATGGCTGTAAGAAGACCCTTCAGAGGGAATTTAAGATAAATGTCCAAGGATCAGGAGTCTGAAAGATCCTATCTTTGTGTATCTCACATGAGCAGCAGATGTGTTTGCCAGAAGTTGAATGCAAAATGAATTTTGGAAAATCAAATAAAAATTATCTAAAGCAAAAAGGGTCCACCTTAAGGGAAGTTCCTTTGCAGCAAAGACTCCTTTGAATACGAATATATACTTCTGATCTCTCTACTTTGTATATGTACAATTTTACATGTCAAACTTTATTAAGCAGTGAATAGCAGATTCTAAACTCTAAGAGTCAATTTTTGGATGCTGGAAGAAGTGTTAGTGTCAACACAGCTAAAAGACAGAAGGGGTGGAAAGTTCAGAGTGATGGCAGCTGACTAGAGCTAGGCACACGTGGTGAAGTTTTGGGTGCTGAAGTTTTCATTTTTAGTTGTTATACCAGCCCCTTGTCTGCAGCTTCACATACACAAGTCTTCATCCCAAATGGTTATTTGGAAAGATGCTCCAAAGGCTTTGCTACAAACCATTGACTGCCATCTTTCCAGTACTGATTTTCACTTCTGAGGGGTCCCCATGCACACTCCACCTTCATGTTCCTCAAAGGCAGCACTATACCAGCAATGAGAGAGACGCACATCTCAGGTATTACATGTCACTTATACTTGACATATACAGTCAACCCTCACTGAGGCACACTTCTCAATGGAACAGGGTCAAGAGTAAGCCATAACAACTGGTAACAAAACATCACATTTAACTAAGTCTTGTATGTATGTATGTGCACCTGAAGAGTGGGTCTGAGAATTCTTTACAATCCAAATAGCAAAGCCTCCCTGTGCAGAGCTGACTCAAGAGGAGCTGGGAGGCCAGGTCCCCTTGCTGTATTCCTGCTACGTTCCTCCCTGTAAGTTGCTCTTTTTCTCAGACAGATATCCCGTATGTCCTCTTTTAAATATTTCCTGCAGGGAATGGACAAACTTTGGGTTTCTGAATGCAACCCACATGGAAAATAAACAGAAGGCATTAAGAGGTCTGCACAACTGAAATAAAACAGCTACTGGATGTTCCAGAAAGGAGGAAAACAAGCTTACTGGAAGAACATGTGCTAATGAAGTCTTCAAAGCAAGGTAATTTCCTCATAGCTAATCGAAAGGTGGCTCTAGGCGTGTGTAGTTTTGCAGCTCATTACACCGGAAGTAGTTCTATTTAAAAACAACTAACAGCAGCTTTGGTTTGGGAGACCTCTTGAATGCCTTAGGCAAGTCTTGAAACTTAAACTTTTTGACATACAAGCAGCTATTTATTCAGAAAATGTGATGACCATGCTTATTTGAGAGCAGTTTCTTCTGGCTCTTTCTCAAAGAAACAACAGTAGAGACTGCTGGTTTTTGTGGTTTGACCTAAATTCAGTATGGAGCTAATCCCTTCATACATCCAAGATACATAACTTAGGTCAAGATCGAAGAGTCTTTGGAGTTGATTTCAATGGACTTACTTTCGACATCTTGCTTTTGCTGTCTCCAGTTAAAAATGCCAAATTATTAATTTCATTCTGAATCACAAAATTTTGCTCTTCCCTCTTGAAGTTCTAAGTGGGGGGAAATAAAAAAGCCAACATTATAAGGATGTTTTTGGAGGTCTGTACCTTTCACAGCCATCTCTAAACCCAGGGCCCACATGTTCCTTACGTGAGATTTACACCACAGGATGAAGACCTCTGCCACCATGCGGAAGAGCTGGTCAGAGTCAGCATTGGGACTTTTAAGCCAGTTAGATCTGAGGTGAAAAGCAAATGAATATGCATATGAAATTCAGTAATGATGAAAACAGTTACATTAAAAATTATACCCACATCGGCTGTGCACACTTATCCAGATAAAACTATATTCCCACATGAAGGCAGTCTTCAGAGAGACTAAATATCAGTGCACTCCTTACATGTGTGTAGGCATGTAATTGTAGATATTTTTGAAGGACTTACAATAATCGTCTCCATTTTACCAAAGGATTCAAGGATTATCTTTGCAAACAGATGTCGGAAAACAACATTTCAAATTTGTCAAAGGTTTTTTTTTTTTTTCTTCTTTTTTAAACAGATGAAGTGATTAAGGTTACACTCTGTTTTGGAACAGGCCTCCTTTAATCTATGAGGCTACCAAGACTAGAAAAGTCTCGGTCAGTATGACATCTAATCTTTCATTGACACTTGTCATTGTCAAGCCTCTGAAATATGGAGTGCTCTAAAAACAGTTCAGGCCTAACACCTTTTCCTCTCAAAGCCAGTTTAATGAACGAAATTTGGAAGACAATATATTTTTCACTGTTTTAAAGTGTATGGGCAGAGATCAAACATTTCTTATGCCCTCTGAAATGGTTTAGAAGTTCCCTATAAATAACATTACTCATTTCTTTCTTTCTTTTTTAATTAAAAACCAGACCAAGTTAAGAATTTCGCAGTGGCAGCAAGAAGGCTAAACTGCGGTAGAATTCATTCATTTCCTAAAAGTTGTCTTGCCCCTAAGTATCTTACATATTTGAATCAAATTATGTTTTGAAAGGGCTGGGTGAATTGCCATTTTCAAATATCTGTGTAGAATAACATAGTAGAAGTTAAATCATCTACCATCATTCTTAGGTTAAAGAAAACTTTGGTTCTCATGAATGGTCTGAAAAACCCATTGTCCCTTGGTGCATGCAGGGAAACAGCTATAAAAAGCCAGTTCCCTAAGCCTTGGGACACCAGACTGAATTGCCCTGAGCAGCCTGTACCTTCTGCCCATTGATGGAGAGCACCAGGCTAATGAGGAAAGGGGAAGACTCATGAGGCCAAGACCATCTTTGGACCTCTCTTGCATCTCCATTCCTTATTGCCCTGAGTTCCAGCCTCACAGACATCCTTATCTAACCTTTCTTGAGTTCTACCTCAACTAGCTTCCCTTTGCATGGCAGACACTAGGTTGTCTACCCCATACTCATTTTCTTCTTCCTTAGGAACAAAAGCCCATTTTATTCAGGGTGGCACTGTGCCTGCTGAAGACCACATTACCCAGCCTCGGGATAGCTATGTAACTAAGTTCTGATCAATGAGATGGAAGGGGAAGTTGTTGGATGGACCTTCTGGAAAAGCTCTCTAAAAAGGGATCAGATAGCTGAAGATGCCCTTTGCCTTCCCCCTGCTGCTTTCATGCTTCCTGATTGGAATGAAAATACGAGGGCTCCAATGACAATTGGCACACTGCACCATAAAGTCACTTCAAAGATGGCAGCCAGTGTTTAGGAGGGAAAAACAGAGGAATGAGGCTCTCTAATGAGGAGCAATCGTACTGGCCCTGGATTGGGTATCTTTGGACTTCTTTGTGAGATTTAACTTCCAATTTCTCTAAGCCACTATAATCAGGTATCCATTATTAGCAGCCAAATGCAAGCCAAAGTTGAGGCTTGAGATTGGTAATGCTTTTTGATTTCATTCATATTGATTTTTCAGGATCAGGTGTCAAGTTTTGTCAGAAATGTCAGCTGTTCATTCCTTAGTGTTTTGGTTTAAATGAGCTTTGTAAGTTTGCACTGTGCCCTGAGTGGGAAGAGGTGAGGTTTCCTATCCTCTCCAGCCAAGGCAAAGTACAGCCACAGGGTGTGGGATCTGCAGGAGCTCTGAAAATAACAGGTGAGGTCACACATTCCCTCACAGAATACCGCAGAAGATTCTGACCCCTTTGCTATCTTCCATAGGAAGGTAGTTTCCAATGAATGAATTTTGTTTTCCACACCCTTCTTCTTCTAGGAGGCATATTTTCACCCTTGATTTCTAGTGAGGTTCTTTCTTCAGGTTCAGAGTGGTAGGTGTAAATGAAGAATATCTCATTGCATGTTTCCCCAGGACACAAACTCTGCACCTCTCTGGTTATTTGCAGGTGAATAGAAGACCCTGACCTCATCTCTCCTATTGGCCCATATCCTTTCCTGTCTGCCCCCATGATGCAACCAGGCTCATCTCCTGCCTGCTCCCAGTCTCCCAGAATCCAGATCTCTCTCAATATCTGACGACTCGATCCTTTTGGAGGTACTAGACTGATACCTGGGTCTCTTTTATCATCTGCACTGCGTGCTGCCAAAAGGCAGTTGGAAAATGCAAGGCTGTAGGTGGAGAAGAAAGTTGGGCTTAGAGGTAATGATCGGCAGGGGGTGATGGTTGAAGCAACGCAAGTGAATGAAATCACTGAGCATATTAACAGGAAACAAGAAACGTAAGAATAAAATCTTGGATGATCGCAAGAGTAAAGAGAGATTTCATTTTCAAAATGACAAGTTATCAGGTTTTCAAAGAAAGGAAGGCCAGGTATGAGGCTTTGAAAGAAATAAAAGCCGTATTCCTATTACATTCATGGCCAGGTTGTCTGAGTTAGAGCTAAGAGCTTATCTCAACCTTGTTCCTAAGCCTCCTGCAGAAGACACCGCCCGGGGCCGTCACTGCTGAGGATTTACTCAGATTCCCTTTAGAGCCTGAGAGATGGGTTTTCACCCCAAATCCCACTGTTTAAAGTCATTCATTTCTGTGTTCTGAGTGTTCCTGATTGCCAGAAAGGAGGCTGAGAAGCCGTTGCCTCATGCAGAGAGAGCTGTTTAACTGCGCTGACAGCTCCTGCACGAGGAGATAGAGAGCGGATTTGCCCAGCTCTGACCACACTACAGACCCAGCTTTCGTGCTCATTCTGGGTCAGCTTTGGGCTGAACACTGACTGACGGAAGCTTCTGTTCAGAACAGTGGTCCAGAGGGCTAAGGAACTTGAAACAGTGCCATGACTGAAGGAAGTACAAAGGTTTACTATGACGAGGAAGAACAGGGAGGAGGACAGGACAAGATGGCTCTCTTCAATATTTAAAGAGCTGCCACAAGACAGACTGGAACAGTTTTGTGAGGCTCTGAAGAGCAAAGTCAGAGCTGATGGGCAGGAGTCACAGAGCTGAGCTCAGAACCATTTGAGCTGTCTGAAACTAGAATGGGAGGGCACTCCTGGCAAGTCCCTACCTGTTGTCCAGAAGCATGGTGGATAACCAGAGGTAGGAAATGCACTGCCAGGAAAAAGGAAGGGGGGTATTTACTCATCCAGTTATAGGTAAGATAAGGTGACCCCTATTTTTCCTGCCAACTCCAGGGTACCATACTTCCAAGCCAGCGATTCTTTTGGTGAAGAAAGTACTCAAAGAAGGTAAAGGCAGACACAGAAGAAGGAAGTCTTTCTAAGTTGGGCTCGGGTGGCCATAATGTTCTCTGGTGTTCAGGGAAGAGCGGGTTGAAAAGTGGGGATGAATGAATTAATGATGATCTCAAAGACTCTCTGACATTGCCATTTTTAGCAACTGTCAAACACTGTGTAAGTAGAACACACTCCATCTTGAGTCTTGATTGTCAATAGTGATAAATGCAATTAAAGAGCTATTCTAGGAGCAACCTTACTCTGCTTTCATTTTTGTTTTTACCTCGAACTCTGACAAATCCCCTCTCTAACCGCTAATATAATGATGTTATTGGAAATGACACAAACCATGATCCTTAAAGCAGGGGTTCTTTTGAGAGAGTAAAGTCTCCCATAGACAGGTAAGGGATTATATTATATAGTATGTGCAAGGTATTTATTTTCAAATGCTAAATAACATAAGTAATCAATTGTTTTAAATAGGAAACGCAATTTGCCTTATAAAATAAACGCTAAAATGGGCTTCTCCAGACCTATTTCCGGCCCATGACAGAATGGCATACTACTCAAAAGTTAGCAGTGCTCCCCCAAATACTCCTAAGTCCTTTCAAGATCTACTATTTTAAAACTAAAACTTTTCAAATTTATATATTAGGCCTTTAAATTTTAAGAGGGTGTGGTATAATAAAAATACCTATTTGGTCCTTGCTCCCCACTAGGACCAACTATCCTAGTCTTCTGCCTGCTCATAGACATTCCTCAGCATCCAGCTTAAATTCTTTACAATTAGAATTACCCTCTGACACACACCCTCAATTCCCTCACCTATTTTTCTTTGTCATACTCACTTTGCAAAAACCCCAACTTTGGTTAAATCCAACTCTTTCCCTATTTTGGGCCTGGACCCGGTGGTGAACTGGCTAGAGAAAAAGACAACCTGGTGATGGGTTTCACCATCAATTCATGACCACAGATCTCAAGTGTGGTCCTTACTGCTGCCCAGTAATCACACGACACTGTCCTGGCCCAGCCGCTCTCCCCCTCTCCCTGGCTACCACCTTACACCTTCTCTTTACTCCTCGAACCTCCAAGCACCTTCTCCCCATCCTCATTCTCAGCTGATTATCTTGTCTCCTACATCACTGAGAAAATGACCCCTACAGACCCCCAGACATTGTGTGTGTGTGTGTGTGTATGTGTGTGTGTGTACCAGCATCAGCACCCATACTCCCTGCCCTCCTGATTGTTTCTGTGGATAAACTATCTAATGCTGACCCTTTGCCTGCTCAGAGAACATTGCTTTAGAAATGATCTCTCTCGCTCTTACATGATAAATTTCCCCTTCTCTAACTAGATCATTCCCATTAGCGAGCTGACAAGCCTCCCATCCTAAAAACTCTTCTCTTGAGCTTACTTCTGCCTCTAGCCAGCATCCTATTTCTCTGCTCCCCTTTGTGGTAAAATTCCTTGCACAAGTGGTCTGTATTGCTGTCTCCAAGTCCTTTTCTCCCATTCTCTTCCAGCTCACTGCAGGGGCTTCTGTCTCATTGCGCCATTGAAACTGCTCTTGTCAAGATTACCAATAACTTTTACTCATCATTCTTTCCTCCTGGCAACGCTTTGTGAGGTTGGCACCCAGGACACGACATTCTGTCAGTTTCCTCCCATCTCACTGCTTGTTCCTTCTCAGCCTCATCCACAGGTTCCTCCTCTTCTGCCTGATCTCTTGATGTTGGAGGGCACAAGGGCTTGGTCATTGGAACTCCTCTCTCTTCCCCTCAGTCCCTTCCCTCATCCAGTCTCAGTATGTTACTGACTCCCAAATTCCCATGTCTATACCAGAAGCCTCTCCTGAACTTTGGACTCATATATTCAATGGCCCACTCAACACTTCCATTTTTATATTGAATAGGCAACCCAAGTTTAACATGTGCAAAAGTGATTTCCAGAACTTCCCCTAAAAAATGTCTGTACCCACAACCTTCCCTGACTCAATTGCTGGAAACTCCATCCTTCCATTTGCTCAGAATCATCTATGACCCTCCTTTCTTCCCTCATTCCCAATCTGGAAGTCCTAAGGACTCTACCTTCAAAACAGACCCAGAATCTGACATCTTCTGCCAATTTTCATTGCTACCACCCTGGCCTCTGCCATCAAACTTTTTTTTTTTTTAATTGTGGCAAAATACATACAAAATTTGCCATTAGTGACATTTAGTACATTCACAAGGTTGGGCAGCCACTGTCACTGTCCAGTTTCTGAACCATTTTCAGCACTCCAAAAGGAACCCCCCATCCCATTAAACAGTTGCTTCCTAGTCACCCCCCAACACCCACCCACCCCGGGCTCTGGGAATCACCAGCTGGCTCTGTCTCTAAGGATCCCCATCAGCTCTTGACTGGATCACTGTGAACCTCCCAAATGGTCTCCTCACCCCCTTATTTGCCTCCATGCCTCGCCACAGTGCTCAAAAAGTGAATCAGATCGGGGCCCCTAGGTGGCTCAGATCATGATCCCAGGGCCCTGGGATTGAGCCTGGGGGTCCAGGTCCCTGCTCAGTGAGGAGTGTGCTTCTCCCTCTCCCTCGGCTCGTGTTCTCTGTCTCTCTCAAATAAATAAATAAAATCTTAACAAAAAAAGTGAATCAGATCACATCAAAGAGTAGCTCAAAGCCTCCGCCAACTTCTCATCTCACTCAGAATAAAAGACAGAGTCTTTCCAGTGGCCTCTGAGGCCCTCCACTCTTGGTCCCATGTTGCTTTTCTGACATCTCCTACCACTCTCCCTACTCCTCACTCTCCTCCAGCCACACTGGCCTCCTTATGATCCCCTGAACACCCCAACATACTCCTTCCTCAGGGCTGACCTCACATGTCCCCTCTTCCTGGGAATATAACCCTTCCCAGACTCGCATGGTTCCCCACCTCATCTCTTTCAGGTCTTTGCTCAAATACTGTTTCTCAGTTAATGTTCCATTTAACACTGTGACTCCACCCCACCCTGGCACTCCTAATTCTCCTTACCCTGCTTTGCATAATTTACTTATGCAAGGAAAGTATATCAGTAAGTATTCAAGTTCTTATTGTGTTTATTGTCTGTGTGCCCTACCTTCCTGCCACAAAAAAAGCCCTTAGGCGGCCAGACATCTTTGTTGTGTTCACACCTGCCCCCCACTCCATGCCTAGAACAGTGCCTGACATACAGCGGTCTGTGTTGAATGAATATGTGACAGAACTCTGCTGAGTGGCGAAGAAGTGGGTCACCGCTGCCCCTGTCTGACCAACTCCCTCTGACCTATGGTAGCATGTGAGGAGTGAGGATGGAAGGGATGGTCACGTCATTGACCATACAGAAGCACCGGCCAAGGAACGCACTGTCCAGAGGTCCTACACCAGGGACTTTTTTCGGAGGGGTGGGGTGGCTGATGGCGGCAGCTGTGCCCTCCCTCCCTCCCTCCCTTGCCTGTACTACAACCCAACACCATCTTTCCATCCTGGAGACAGGCTAGCCTAGCCCAGCTCTCCCACGTACCTGTTGTTGTCCACGTAGCGGATCAGCATGGGGTAGAAGGCATAGAGGTCTCTGCAGAGGACTGCAAACTCATCCAGGATGAGGAGCTCTGCCTCCTGAGTGTCTCCTTTGGTGTCGGCTTTCAGATGCTCCTCCTCCTGCACCGTCTTGACCGCCTTTTTCTTCAGCTTCTCCAGAGTTGGGATGAAGTGGCTTTTCAGCAGGTCCTGCTGGGCTTTGCTGATGATTGGCTGGGCGTACACTGCGTTTGCAAACAAAAAGCCTCCCCCTCATTTCACACGTTAGGACAATTGATGAAAGGAAAGAAGTGATACTGAAAGGTGAGGCTGTGACATTCCATGGACTCAGGACAGCCCCTGCCCTGTTCCCTTCCTTAATTGTCCACGAGGCACTTAGTTCCCTCTCACAAAGCCACAGTGGGGGCAGGGAGCCAGAGGAGAAGGTCCCTACTCCTCTTCTGCTTGTCCAGGCCACAGGGAGCCATTACCTGTGAACTCTTCATGCATGCCTGGGACTGGCCATACCTCTTAGCTCCTCATCACATAGTTTTAGGATGTTCATGTTCATCCGGTTTGGGCTCACTAGCTAGATTATAAATTCCTTGAATGGAGCCTTTTCCCCCCACTAATAACCAGCACTATGCTGAGCCAAGAGTAGGCACTAAGTACTATGGTTTCTGGTTATTTTATAGAAAAATCTGTTGTTAAAAATACATTACCCCAACCACAGTTCTCAGTCCCCAGTGCTTGAGAACTGCCAACTCACTGCCTGGGGGCCCCCCTGGGCCCTGAGGAGGACAGAGAAACTATCATCAGCTATAACGACCCGAGAGAGGCTGGGGTGGCCACCAGAAGTCAAAGAGCAGAAACAGCAACAGTGGAGCTTGGGCCTGGGATTCTGGCCCTCTTAAAGAGAAAGAGAAAACCTACATGTCTTACCCTATTTCTTAAATGGAATATTCTCTTGGTCCACTCGATAATAAAGATCAGAATCAGAGTAATTATAAAAAGTTAAGTGAAATAAAATTAATAAGAGTCATGAACCACTGCCAATGTGCACTGTGTGTTTTGTGTATTTCAAAGTTTCTTTAGCTGGGGTGCATTTCAGTTGGAAATAGCCTACATCTGGCACTGTTTCTTTTAAGTCTCACTGCCTTCTTTTTTACTTTCACAGCAATGGCCGTTGTAGGAGGAGGAGGTGAAGGCAGCTTCCTGCTGAGATGCACTAACCAAGAAGCCAAAACTCAGCTAGGAGAGCTCAGGGTTCCTACCCGCCCTGCCCTGAGGTGCGCTTCTGCTCCGGCCCCAGAATCAGAATGGCTATTCCAGATGTGGGTGAGCTGGGGTTACAACTTAAAATCGACTTTGTTTCGGCACCAGCAATTAGGTGGCCCCCCTGGTCTGGACACTCCTGTGGAATAATAGGGTGAGTTCGCTTGCCACCTGTGCCCCTCATGCTAGGCCATCTCTCTTCCCTGCCCCTCTAGGGAGCTGAGGGAGCCCATCCTTCCACCTCCTCCCTTCCTTGAATCCCTCATGAATTATAAAGTAGAGCTTCTCAACAAATTGTCTTGGGGTTGACAATATTCTTGGGCTAACAGGTAAGAAGGGAACATCAACTTTATTTACTCGCATGTTCACAGGGGCCTGTACTATCTAGTAGCTATGAGCACCCAGAATATTTATAACTCTGATCTCAGTTCATTTCAGAGACAGGAAGGGGGAAGAAAACTTTTCTTCCCTGGTCTTGCAGAGGAATACCTCCTCATTTGTCCAGGAAGATAAATATCTAAGGTTGGGCTAATAGCTCCCTTTGGCCCAGCCACTGTGTTTCCTGGTCCAGTGGGTGGCCTGGGGGAAACGCCTACCACGGAGCTGTCTACACTGTAGGTCCGTCAGAAGCAATGACTTTGCCTTGGCTCTGTCTCCACAGACTCTGCTTTGACACAGAAGACACTAAATATTCATGATTTCCTGACTGTGGGAAGTATGGTTGTTCATTTTCCAAGTCTTTCCTTTTTTTGATGTTGCTTCAGGAATAGAAAATCAGGTAACAAAACTCATTAAGAGCCTACTGCATGCAAAGAGTTCTAGAGGAATGAAGAAATAAAAAAACAAAAAACCCAAAGTGATGTTATTATGAACCTAACTTAGGGAGTGTCTTAGAAAGCATAACATGAAATACGAACACTAGCAACTTCCAGTACAGCCCAGATGGGTGTGAGTTTTATACGTGTATGGAACACACAGGAGGACTTACAGGGAAACCATGGACAGTTATTACTGTAAGAGCAAATGGGATGCTTAAGTACCAAAAGCAAATAAAGCAATGAACATCCGAGTCAGGCAGAGAGTATGGAGGAGGGCTTCCTGGAGATCGAAGGGACCTGATTTAGCTGGGGAGTAGGCAGGAGCATTTGCTCCAAGACGCTCTCCAGGGGAATATTTACTGGGAACTAACTAGGAGGGGGAGCGCGACTAGTTTAGAGATGGACTGAGAGACGAAGAGAGAATGCAGGCATCCCGGCCCCGGGGTGGGGGGTGGGGGCGGGGAGAAGAGGCATTTGTGGTACCTGCAATGCGCTTCATCCAGGACGCCTCGTCTATGCCCAGGTTGTTGTTGATGATTTTCAGAATGTTTCCCAGGATGACACTGAGGTGTTCAGAGGTGACCTTGGTGCACCAGGGCCCTGTGCTGGGGGGCAGGTGCTCAGGCCCCCGCTCCCACCAGTAGGACAGGTAGTTGCAGAGCATGGGCAAGATCACCTCGATGATGTGAGGCATCTCCGTGTACCGGGCCCCCGACTCGGCCAGGTCGCTGATCTCCTTCATCAAGCCTTCCAGCTGTGGGATGTCAGGACACATCTCTTCCACTGTGTCCGGCATGCCCAGAACTGACCAAGAGGGTACAGAAGAACACAAGGACAGGAATTCAAAAGCACAAATAATGCAATCCATTCTGTCTGTCCCACCCTTCCGTTGGTCTTTAGACATTAAGTGACCACCCTCGAGCCTCAGATGAATGAGCACTGGATGTGGGGGAGCTTCTGTCCTCCAGCTGTTTGTGTAAAGATGACAGCTTCCAGAGGCTGGGTTAGCCTCCTGGAAGCCATACTCAGGCTAAAACACTTCAACTTAAGGCCAAAGGAGCGTGACAGAGACAGCTGGGGGACATTTCCTAAGACTTCCCTGAGATGAAGCCAGTCTCTTGGCTTCTCTCTCCTGGCAGAAAAGGTGATACTAGATGGAGAAAAGCAACTCATCTGTGTTTAGTTGAAAACCTGTAGTTCAGTCACCTGGATCTCTATACTGTTTAGAAAAGGAAAAGACACCCCTCTCATCAAATACTCCTTTAGCCAGGCCAGAGATATTACTTTTCACCTGGTTGAGATTTTGGGGGGAAAAATTGCACTTGTGTTAATTTCTCCATTTACCACAGAAGTTCTTGATGAGGTGACCGGTGCCAAGGCCTCCTGTCACGCACTTCAACCTTTTTGTTTGTGAAGGCTTCTATGCAAGGAAGAGTGAGTGAGCCCCATCTTTTCCTCCCACTGAAGACTGCAGTCACTTCACTGAACACGGACAGACAGGACGATGCAGCAACAGATGGAGTTCAACATGAAACCAAGGAAGGCTGTCAGATGCAAGCATCGCAGACAGCAGTCAGGGGCTACCTGTCCTGTTCTACGTAAACGAAAGGACAGGACAAGACAGGAGGAGACACCAGCAGCATCCCAAGGTTCCTGATGGGTAAGAAGATAACAAGGGCTCTGAAAGAAGCACCTGCCCAGAGCTCTGTCTCCTCCAACCCCACTTCCCCTGCCCCCATCTGCCTGGGTCGGGTCCACTGGGACCCGGGATATGGATCACATGCAGACTCCACCCCCACAGGCCAAACTTCTCACACTGGGGCCAAAGCGGCAGGCACCACAGGAGGCTAGGGAATCCGAGAAGCCACAGGCAAATGTGGAACACTTTTCTGGAACATCAATTCCACTAGATGACTTGAGGAAATTATTTTCGATATTTGGAGAAAAATGCAAAGTTCTCATGCATTTCCAAGGACAAAGCAGAAGACTTCAAATAAAATGTTATCTTTTGTGAACTGAGTTACAGCGGCAGGTCCTTTGCCACTGGGGTTACTGCTGGCTGGAAGCTTCCCTTCTCTAGATTTTAGGTACCTAGGCATTGAAGGGTTAATGAATAAGAGAGGTCACAGCAAATTCTGTGGCCTTTAGGAATACTGGTCAGTTGAAAGGAACGGTTTTGATTTCTCCCTTGATTGTACTTCCTGGAGCAGAGATGCGGAGCAATGCAGCCTGTCTTGGAGACAATGAATCTGCGGCTGAAACAAGCAGGTGTGCTGGATGCCAGGTGCAGTCACAAAGCAAAGGACGCGCAGGAACCTCCCTGCTACAGGGCAGGCCCCAAGCGGCCCGAACGCTCTTTGCCTAGCCATGACGTTCTGCTGCTGTCACTGTGGCTGAAGAGCTCCCTTCCTTGGAAGTCATGAGGGGTTCAACATCTTTTAAAATCCAGACAATTCAAAGGGCGCCTGGGTGGCTCAGTCGGTTAAGTGGCCGACTCTCGATTTTGGCTCAGGTCATGATCTCAGGGTGCTGGGATCTAGCCCCACGGCAGGCTCTGCACTCAGCGGGGAGTCTGCTTGAAGATTCTCTCTCTCCCTCTGCCCCGCCCCCCACTTGTGGTCGTGCTCTCTCAAATAAACAAATCTTTTTTTTTTTTTTTTTAAGATTTTATTTATTTGACAGAGAGAGACACAGTGAGAGAGGGAACACAAGCAGGGGGAGTGGGAGAGGGAGAAGCAGGCTTCCCACTGAGCAGGGAGCCCGATGCGGGGCTCGATCCCAGGACCCTGGGATCATGACCTGAGCCGAAGGCAGACGCTTAACGACAGAGCCATCCAGGCGCCCTAAACAAATAAATCTTAAAAAAAAAAAAAAATCCAGACGATTCAAAAGGATTAGTAGTATGAAAGCCAAAGAATGTGACACTCCTGTGATTTACAGGGGAAGAGAATTCTATGGGCCAGACGTGGTTTACTGCCAATGCTGGGCGTGTGCCGAGAAGGTCTGGCCTGTCCCTCGCAGCAGAACCACCATCAGGGGTGACATCAACATGGAGGTCTGCAGGAGCCTCCCAAACAAAACCATTTTACACATACAAGAAGCTACAGACCAAAGAAGGCAAGCCTTCTATCTTGAAACTCAGCACACAGAACAGTGCCAAGTGCCACAGATGTAACTGAAGTTCACAACTGTTTGCTCTCTAATTATCAACGAGGCAGCTCAGAGGGGTGTGTGTGTGTGTGTGTATGTGTGTGTGTGTTTAAATGACACACAGACAGTACATCACCAGGGACACTTTTCCCCTACCTAAGAAAAGTGTTGCTTCAGGGTGTTGCCCTGGAATCCTTATAATGACCTTTAAGAGTTATTTATATGTAATTGGTCCTTGAGTGAAAGAAACATTTGTGATTCAGATGGTGTTTTATACCTCAAATGCCACATAATAAACTCACAGAATGAAGGCTGCTGAGTTACGTACCTGAAACACAGCCTCAGCTGGGTCCTATTAGAATCCAACACAAGACTGTGGGGGTTATCATTAGAACACACTGTCCTTTCATCTTCTACATCAGGGGTTCCCAAAGTGGGGTCCTCCCACTAGCAGCGGCAGCATCACCTGGAGACTCTTTAGGACCTGAATCCAGCTCTACTGAGTTATAAACTCTAGGGGTAGGACTCAGCAATCTTTGTCTTAATAAGCCTTCCACATGATTCTGATGTATGCTAGAGTTTCAGAACCACCAAGTAAGGTTCTAAAGTCAGATTTTCTTCACCAAGCAGCCCTTCCCCAAGAAGAGGCCATCTTCTTCTTGGAGAAGGAGAGTGCCACCCTTTGTGGAGGCAGACAGCTGACACAGGAACTGGACCTCCTGCTCTCTCTGGAGGGCTATTCAATAGGGTCTGGAAATAAGCTGGCTGGCGACTAGGGTATCTTGTTTAATAATCTGATTAACAGACCACTGCCACACATAACCGAAGGTTTATGGTTTATCTAATTTTGAGTATCTGGAAGGTACCAGTATTAAGCCTTTTCTAGGCATATCTTAATAATTTCTGGATGAATCAGAAAATGCTCCAGGGTCATATAGAAGAGTTACTAATACGAGTAACTGCTGGCAAAACACCAACTGTCAATTAATAAAGATGTCCAATTGACTGAAGCCTTGATACATCAGCTCATATTGTATTTCTAAACCAAAGGCTCACATCATTTGTCACCCTATACATCCCTCCCCCATCTCAGTCCCTCAGGCCACTCACTTTGTATAATGAATGAAGTCTACCTTCTTAGAGTCCATTAAGCCATCAGTCATCCTCTGGCTCCAGGCAAACCCGATTATCCCAGAACACATATTCACGTACACTCTACTTTTCAAGAGCCACACACATGGTCAGCATTTCCTCTATTGATTAACTGAATGATGGAAACCATGGGGTCAGGGGACTTGGGCACATCCCACAGTGTGTCACTGATGGACGAAAACTGTGTCGACTCTAATCACATTCTTCTCTTTTCTTCCCTGTGGAGTCTGCAGTGATTGATATTTATTTTTCATTTATGGATATGTCTTGTTAAATAAAAGTAAAGTACATAAAGTAAGAAGGAACATAATTCCAATAGCCTTTGAGAAGAACAAAGGGACAGAGTCATGCCCTTCCTTCCCAAAGCTCATCCAAGGCTTCCTCCATCTTTGTCAAGTCCTCATTTTGCCTGCTACTGTACGTGTATGAGCTCAAGAGCAGAGGAGGTCCGTTTCTACACACTGGTCAAAAAGAGACATACGATCTCCTGAATCACAGCTGGGGCAGAACAAACGGATGAATATCTAGTGCTGTCATGATGGGCCCATGTCCCTTCGGAGCTGCGCAGCAACACTTCGGCTGGCCTATGCCTACAGGTGTCAACAGCCCTTTCTCAACCAGAGCCCGCCCAGCTGCTTAGCTCCTATGTGAGCTACAAGATGTGACTCATTCAGTTTCAGGAATGGGCGGAGAAAAACAAGTTTAGAGATAGATTTTTGCTAGTCCGAGAAAGGGGAGAAAGGGTGAGGTGAGGCTGGGAGGGGTAGGAAATGAACTTAGAGAAGTCACAGGAGACTCTGGGAAGCTGAAGCATCTGGGCAATGTCTCTCTCCTAACTTTGAGAACACTAGTCTCCACTGTATTTATTCGAGCTTGGGACCAGAACTTCATTAAGTGGCTTTGTCTAAATTGTCCTGGTCATCGTTTCTGGGGGCGATGTGCTTCTTTATCTGAAGTAACGAGAAGCAAGTTGGAATAAAGCCACTGTGGCTTAGCACTCTCCATTTTTACCTGGAGAGAAGAGGATGACACAGGAGTGTGACATGAATAGAAAGTTCTAGCTCTTAGAACTCTCTCTCTCAGGATCTCAAGACCATTTGATAAGGAGGCTTGAACCGAATGGAATTGCCACACAGTCTAATCATCTACTCTTACTATCAATATTTTCAGAGAACATTGGTTCTGAGTAGGATAGGTTCTGGTTTGAAATGGTTTATTACAGTTTTTTCTTAATATTGACTAGGCCCACGGTGTGGTAATTTTTGTTTCATGTTACATTAAATCATTATAATTCTTTCTAGTTGGAGTCCAAACCTTGTTTCCCTGCTTGAAGCTCCTCTGTTCTATTCCACTGACTTCCAGTAGGATCACAATTCATCCACATAGGAGGACTCTCCCTTCCATCTCCCTGGGAGCAGATATATAATCTGTCTTGGATTCCAGTTCTGGAGTATTCTAGAAAACTTTTTCTGTAAAGGGCCAGATAGTAAATAGACACTGTAGGCCCCAGAAAATCTTTGCCACCATGACTCAACTCTGTCCCTGAGGTTGAACTGGAGCAGAATGTGCCACTTGAAAATATGCCTCTTGGCATAAGGATTATTTGGGGCTGATTATTTTTAAGAATCTACAAACACAGGAGAAACTCTGAAAACAGAGTAGAAGTTACCCTTGTGTAAGAGAAATCTAAATTTTATAAAGGAAATTTACATTAGAAAGGGGGCCTGTACCAGGCAGTGAGCTATTTACCAGAGATCACTTTTTCATCTGAGAGACTCATCTGCAGGGCAGGGCAAACGTTTACCAAATGTTTCCACTTCTCCCCTGTCAATTGCCTTCCTCCTTTTGAATCCCCAGACCCTTATCTCTTTCCTTAGCTCTGAACTCTTGTCTATAAGCCTCAATCTGCTGGCTGCATTCTGAGTCTCGTATCTTTGTGGGGCTCCTATAGGTACTAGTGTGTATATAATTACATTTTTTTTCTCCTGTTAATCTGTTTTTTTTGGGGGGGGTCTCAGCCAAGAACAATTAAGAGTAGAGAGAAAATTACTTTTCCTCCCCTACGTAGGGCTAAAGCAGCCACAGACAACATGTAAATGAGTAGGTGAGACCATGTTCCAATAAAACACTATTTACAAAAATAGGCAGCAGCCAGATAAGGCCCATAGCCATAGTTTACCTACTGCTGTTCTAGAACTTAGTGTGTCAACACCCCTGTTAACTTCTCTTTCTTGCATAATTTCAATCCTTCCTGGTGTTTTTCTTTTTTTTTTTTTAAATTTAAATTCAATTAGCCAACATATAGTACATCATTAATTTTTGATGTAGTGTTCAATGATTGTGTGTAACACCCAGTGCTCATCACATCACATGCCCTCCTTAATGCCCATCACCCAGTTATCCCATCCCCCCACCCACCTCCCTTTCCGCAACCCTCAGTTGGTTTCCCAGAGTCAAGAATCTCTCATGGTTTGTCTCCCTCTGATTTCTTCCCATTCAGTTTTCCCTCCCTTCCCCTATGATCCTCTGCACTATTTCTTATGTTCCACATATGAGTGAAACCATATGATAAATGTCTTTCTCTGATTGACTTATTTCACTTAGCATAATACCCTCCAGTTCTACCCACGTCGATGTAAATTGTGGGTATTCATCATTTCTGATCGCTGAGTAATATTCCATTGTATATATGGACCACAACCTTCTTTATCTATATTTATCTGTTGAAGGACATCTCAGCTCCTTCCACAGTTTGGGTATTGCGGACATTGCAGCTATGAACATTGGGGTGCAGGTGCCTCTTCTTTTTACTACATCTGTGTCTTTGGGGTAAATACCCAGTAGTGCAATTGTTGGGTCATACGGTAGCTCTATTTTTAACTTCTTGAGGAACCTCCATATTGTTTTCCAGAGTGGCTGTACCAGCTTGCATTCCCACCAACAGTGTAAGAGGTTGGTGTTTTCCTATGCTTTATTTTTTACAATGATAGACAGCATGTGGTCATCATCTTTGGAAACACAGCCTCTCCCTGACCTTGAAAAGTATAATTAGGTTGCTGGTGCACGTGTGCACCTTCTGCTGGCACTCTGCAGAGGAACTAATAAAGAAGTCATGTCCCCACGTGCAGAAGGGGACTTGAGGCCAGGGCAGACAAGAGAGCCTAAGGCTTTAGGATGGGAAGGGATTTAGAAATCAACCACACTGTCTCATTCTACAGAAGAGGAAGCCAAAGTCCAGTGATAACAAAGTACTTGCCTATGTCCATGTTTCCAGTAAAATGGAGACACACAACATGGACCCTAGCTTTGACCTCCTGGCCCCTCTCAGACTATATAAACCAAAAGTGCTGCAAGGCTGCTGTTCCCTGCCTGAGGGGCCTTCCTTCCTGGCTGCTCTCCTCTCAACACCCAGGTTGATGACCTCTGAGGGAAGATACTTACTAGACCTCTCCCTGGGGGTTTTGGTGTTGAAGACTGAGAGTGGATTGTAGCGGTTAAGGGTGGGCTCCAGGAATGCCACTGGGATGGCAGCTGCCAGTGAGGCCAGACATTCTCCAAGGGCAGGACGTTGCCTGGAAACAAAGAAGTCCATTTAGAAGTGGTGCTACCACATACTGGCCCCATGCATGGTGGGCTAGGCCCCTTTCTCAAGATGTCTCAGGCCACCTCCCCATAGATTACTCTACTGGACATCCCTGGATCCTGGGCTCAGCAAGATTACAAGCACTTCTCCCTCCCCGCATCTTTCTCTGGACGCTGACCATTGGTGTACAATGGTCTTACCACACGGACCCCAGTTCTTAAAACTGGTGAAGGCAATATAATAATACACTTTGTAGCTTTGTTCTTCTCTCCCAGCATTTCTGAGAAGTTTTGCCATCATTCAAATTGAATTTGATCCTCTCTCTCTTCTCAAAATGTTTTGAAATCTTCTGTGTAATCTCTGTCTATTCCCTGCTTTGGATGGAGCTGGTGTTTGCCGGTGAGAACAGTAGATAATGGGCCCAAAGCACCAATAAGACACAAAATAAAAGACCTGCCTTGCAAGAGAAACACGTCCTAAAGCACATTGCTTGATTTAGAGGAAAGTCCTCTAATACCTGTTAACTTCTCACAAATATTCTACACAAATATTTGAGTGTCCATCATGTATAAAGTTCTGGGTCTCAAGTATGTCTGTGAAATGAGCAACCAAACAAGAACAAAATGCTTAGGATTCCTTGTTCAGATTTCCAGTTCTCCAACTGGGAGAACTTGTGCTTGCTTGCCTGCTAGCCAAGTCAGCAAGGGTAAGTAATGGAAACCAGCCATTGGCTGGTTAAAGCAGAGCTGGTACTGAGATTGTGTTTCCCCTCCTGGACCTGGGCTTAGCCCTGGAGTCGTACTGGCTAGCTCAGCGGGTCCCTTCTCCCAGTGAGTCACACAGGGACAGTGCTGGCTTGAAGGGGCCCTGTATGGGCACTGACATCTATTGTTTTCTGATGAATGAGAGACCAGAACCATCTGTTTTTTCATCATCAGTGTCTTCTTTCTGTCAATTACCGGCATTCAATCACTGTCAGACTACACACCTGTTATGTGAGTTACACACGTGATGTCAGTTCCCAAAGAAGGAGGAAAATGTCTTCAAACTAATACTATGAGTCCTTTCTTAGACCATGATACAAAGATAGTGGAAAATGCAGACGACAGGTCTATAATTAAGAAGTGGGGGTGCCTGGGTGGCTCAGATGGTTAAGCATCTGCCTTCGGCTCAGGTCATGATCCCAGGGACCTGGGATCGAGCCCCACATCGGGCTCCCTGCTCGGTGCAGAGCCTGCTTCTCCCTCTTCCGCTGCCATTCCCTCCGCTTATGCTCTCTGGCTCTGTCTATCTCTCTGTCAAATAAATAAATAAAATCTAAAAAAAAAAAAAAAAGTGGATGGGGCTTACAGTGTTTGAACATATCTTGTTTGCCTTCCTTTGTGTCTGACCAATCGGAATGAGTGCTGATGCTGTGTATCTGAAGCCCACTAGCAGAGTCCCTGGGAGCTGAGGGTGTCAGGCTGCATCTTGGGGGATGTTAACAGGACTATCATGGGGAAAACTGCCAGCTAGAGAGGGCACACTTGGAGCCAGGAGCAAAAGCTTACACGCCTACTGCAGTTCTGTGCAAACAGGAAGGCATTCAGCCCTCAGGGTTCCCTTCAGCTCCCCACCAAAACCTGAACTGAAGGCTGGGTTAATTGCCCTTCACTGTGATAATGGCCAACAATTCCAACAGCACCAAGAAGCCAGAATGTGAAAAGTGTAGGGTCTCCGGATGTGAATAACAAGCATTTACTACAGGGTGGAGGTGGGGGGTGGCTAGGAGAGCCACTGTCTGCTGAGGAGTAAGCCACAGAGTCTGAACATTAGCCTTTGTCTTCCAGATAGTAAAAAGCCAAGCCCTTCTCCTTAAAACCCTGAAGCAGTGGATAAAATAACATATTTATGGTCTAATTACAAGAATTAGGATCAACGTGCCACTTGATTATAGCAGAGAAAGAGACACACTTGAACGGACTTAAAACTGTGATCTTAATTGGTCCCCCCAAAATAACTTGATATGGCTATCTGGGGTAGAATCAGAACCTGCAAGGGTCTAAGAACTGCTGAGAGGCACTAGGAATCTGCTGCACCAGAGGGAGGAGGGTGGAGGGAGATGGTGGGTGAACGAGTGAGTCGAAAGCTGTCTTGGAATCCATCCCCCCATACCCCCCATCTTCTGTCATATTACCAAACTTATGGAAAAAGTCACCTTTTGATTAATTTATTTTTAAAAATTTTTTTGAAGATTTTATGTATTTATTTGACAGAGAGAGCGAGCGAACGAGCACAGGCAGGGGGAGCGGCAGGCAGAGGGAGAGGGAGAAGCAGGCTCCCCGCAGAGCAGGGAGCCTGATGCGGGACTCGATCCTAGGACCCCGGGATCACGACCTGAGCCGAAGGCAGCCACCTACCATATGAGCCACCCAGGTGCCCACCTTTTGATTAATTTAAAGGACAATTAATATATGTGGTTTTAATCCTCATCTTCTATCTTCTTAGGCTCAGCTTTTAGGGGACTAGCTGACAGTTTGCTTAGCTGTGAAGTGTTTGAGCAGAGAACTTTAAAATCAGCCTCCAGCAAGCAAGCAATCACTTCTTAGAGGTGATGGCACAGCCTTCTCCTTGCGCTGGAGGTGTGACTGTGAGTGCCCCCCTCCCGGTCTGCTCTGGGGGCTGAGCAGCAGCCCTCAGACAGACCAGGTCCTCTGCGTCCTGTGTACCGAGCTGCCCGGCTCCCGCTGCAGCCTGCATCCCTGCCGGAAGGTGAGGGAGTGAGACGTAGGCTTCTCTGCGGGGACCCTCTGCACCATGGAGTGCTTGCTCCCTTTGGAGCAAGCCTCACTGTTTCAACCAACCGCAGTGGCCACTGAGGAGAAATACTCTATTTCCTCAGTCTTGCCTTTCCGGGAGGAGGAAAGAAGGAGCTAAGCCGTGAGGGTGAAAGAAATGCTAGAGGGAGAGCACTGATGAAAGAAAATCTGGGCGAAAATCAGGATGACAAGGGGGTAAGGTCAAATCTGAGCGCAAACTCTACTTGGCCCAGCAAGATGAACCTTGGAAACAGCGGGGCCGGAGTTGCCTTGGTGATAACTGGACCCATTCTTCTTCTCTTTTCTCTTTCTCTCATCAAATTAAAGTCCCGATCTCACAAAAGTGGATTTCTAGAAAGTTAGTCGGACACAAAGGCAACCCGTGGGGGCAAAAGACAGTTTTCCAGTGTTATGCTGCCTCGGGGACATGCATTCCCTGTGCTCTCTGATATTAATTACGGACAAAGCTGAGTCTCAACAAGCTCACAGCAGGGCATTTTCTAGTCTAGGGCACACAATGATGCTAATTAGCCATTTGGCCAACAGGCATAAACAACATGTTCTCCTGGTTTGGCTGTGAAAAGTTCTGTAAAAGTAAAGCCCACAAGTCTGCCAATGACCTTGGCCCCCAGACCCCAGAGGAAATGCCTGCTGTTAGAATGCTTCTCTGGTCATTAGCGCCCCCAGGGGGGCAGTGTGGGTATGGACTGAGCTGAATAAGGGCTACTGAAACAGCTCCAGCCACCAAAGGGTCTACTTGAAAAGTCTGTTCACTGGATGTGGAACTCTCTTTCTCTTTCCACTTCAGTTCCTACTGCCTAGCACAGTATCTTTCATATAGTAAAACTTGGTCAATGGTGACAGGTTGAAGAGGGTGTGATTTGTATTTCAATTTTTGTTACTTTCTAATTTAATAAATTGCAGGCTCTCCTTGTCCATCTCTCGATTTTATTTCCACGGATCCAGATCTAACCTCTCAAATGTCTATTGTTAGGGATCCAGGCAGATTGAAAGTCATCACAGTAATAAGAATTATGCCTTGTACCTATCTGGTGTTTTTGCAATTTTGAGAGTACCTTCATGTATGTTCCAAAGGATGCTAAGGAGAGGAAGTAATATGTAGAGGAGGGGCAGAAAGCAGAGGTAGGCCACGGCTCTAGATCAGCAACAGGAGTCCCCTCAGAGGCTTAGGGAAGGTGTGCAATGTTTGGCCAGAAACAACTGGTCAGAGGCCGCAGGACAGGAAGGAATAAATGTCTCTAAAGTGTGAAGGGGAAAAACACCGTTTTCATTTGAAATAAAATGAAGGTTCCAATGCTTCAATCAATTCCAAGTTTCGCTTCTTGACCAACCCCCCTCAAATGCTGTGATCAAAGTATCTCCCCATCAAAGAAGGCAAGTATTCTCTGTGGTTAAATGCATAAGCCTTTACCTTTTGCTGAAAATTTGTTGAAGACTACTTGTCAGTGACCTCAGTGTTGTCTCAAGTGGAACATATCCCAAAAGAAAGGTTTCTATTCTGTTTCAATGACCTTCTTTTCTTTACCGCCAACCCTGTCACTGAGGTGTCTAGAGTCTCTCCCACCCACAATGCACATGCAAGCTGTAGCTGGAAACCAGATATTTAGTGGTTCCCTTACAACCCTGCAGACATTCATTAGCCACTTCAGCAAAAGATGGCAGAGAAATGGTGTGTTTGACTGAAGTTTCCTCCCTAAAGCGCACAAGAAATGGAGAAAAAATTGGGAAGACATTGAAATCTTTGCTGAAATAAGAAAATGTGTGATAATGTCAAGCCACAAAGTATGGACCAAATCAAGTGGGGACGCTGAAACTGAAACATACTTTCTGGGCTAAGAGCAGAGTGTAGAAATCTCTGGAAGTAAATATGGGGATTCTGAGGAGCCCAGAATATGAACTTGTGCTTGAAACAATGAAGGGTGTGGGGGGGCGGTGCAGGGAGACCTACTGGGGATGCAGGACCAGGTTCATACTGCAGAGAAGCAGGCAGGACAGAGTAGGGAAGAAGTGTACATGCCATCATTCCTGTGACCTGGACTCCGAGCCTGGAGAGGACACTGGACGGGAAGTAGAGTGCAAGAGTGAGAGGTAACCTGTCCTGTAGCTGCTGACTCAAGTCCTCTACTGGATGGAATAAACCTACTTTACTTTTTTATTTATTTTAAAAAAATATTTAATTAATTTATTTGACAGAGAGAGAGAGCACGCACAAGCAGGGGGAGCAGCAGGGAGAGGGAGAGAGAGAGAGGGAGAAGCAGGCTCCCCGCTGAGCAGGGAGCCCGATGTGGGGCTCAATCCCAGGACCCTGGGATCATGACCTGAGCTGAAGGCAGACGCTTAACTGACCAGGCACCCAGGCACCCGGAATAAACCTACTTTAAATGACCATACAAGAGCCCTATGTCTTTAGGTTGCACTAAAAATTTTACCTGTGACCTCTCACCTGGGCCAGTTGCTTACTTTTGTTGGGGGAGACACCAAAGGCTAGAGGTGGATGCACTCTAGTGTTAAAGTCACTCTGGGTAGAGTGAGGGAGTCCTGAGCCAGTTTGTCAGATGTGAAGCTGGATGATGCTTCTTCCCCATACACTCCTTCAACACGCACCCCCCCCCCACAGACACGTGCACACATGCTCTTTTCCATTCTTGAAAATTAGCAATTAGCTAATGATCAAGAAGTAGATGAGAAACATGGTTCTGAGGAAGAATTATCCAGGAAGAAATACAGAAAAACTCTTTTTGATACATTCACAGAAAATAAAGAAAATAAAGAGAGTCAGGAACATGGAGAAAGTGTGAGAAATACCTTACAAACCCAAAACAGGAAAGAGCAACTAGCTAAAAGTTACTTGGGAGAAAATGAGAAATGTGGAAGATTAAGGAAAAGCCAATAAACCTCTCCCTGAATAACAGCTAGGGAAAACCGCCCCCGCAATTACAAAATAAAGTGAAAGATTTGTAAAAAATGGAAGACCTAGTTCTGAATACTGAGGGGGCATATTAAGTTCTGAGGAGAAGCAGAGGGGACTGATATAGAATAAGCACATTCTGGAACATATTATAGGAACTTACTGAGCTTCAAGACTGAAGAAGGAATCCAACGAACGGCCAGTTTTTCCCCTCCCACTGCAAAGTCATGTGTAAGTCAGTAAATCACCTGGCCTAGGGCGTATTGTCAGAATACAAAGAAGCAAAGTCTATATGCTTCTGAGGGAAAAAAAAATTATGACCCAAGGATTTTACCACAGAAATTGTTCACAAAATCAAGGGGTAATATTCCAAAATATGCAAGGATTCAAGAGTATCTAAGAACTCTTAAAGAAACAAATACTTAATGATGAATCTGGCCAACCAAGACACAAAACAAAATAAAAAATTTGGAATGGGAAAGTCATGGTTCAAAAAGGATTGGCTATTCGGTGAATCATTACAATACAAACTAAGGTAAACAACTCAGGAAATATTGGTTCTAGAATAGAATGTAAATGTTATAAGAAATTATTATTATGATTTTAGAGAGAGAGAGCGAGAGAGCACGCATGTGTGTGTGCGAGTGCGGGGGGGGAGGCTGGGGTGGGGAGGGCAGAGAGAGGGGGAGAGAGAATCTTAAGTAGGCTCCATGCCCACTGCAAAGCCCAATGCAGGGCTCAATCCCACGACTCTGGGATCATAACCTGAGCCGAAATCAATAGTTGGAGGCTTAACCGACTGAGCCACCCAGGAATCCCTGTTTTAAGAAATTATAGAGCAAAAAAGGAAAGGTAGAAAAGATAGCTAGGAATACAAGTGTACCAAATTAAGGTAATGACATTTTATCTAAATAATAAATCTAAAAATAGGAGTTGAATGGTAAAGGAATTCAGTTTTTTAGCTTCATCCAACAGGACAAAGTTGCAAAGCAATATGGATATTATGATCCCACATGTGTACGAATGTGCATGTGTAGAAAATACCTGGAATGACATACACCAAATTGTTAATAGTGGTTTCCTTTGGGAATTGGATCAGCTTGTTCGGATTCAAGATTTCTGAATTGCATTTCTGGTACCAAAATGTGCACTTATTTAAAACCATAGCTAATCTGACAGCCAAGAATGGTAAAGGTCGTCCAGGGCTGTATCACATAGAAACTCATTAAACACTGAAGTAACAGCCTCATGTCCCTTGAGTTTTTCTGCAAGCTTTAACCACAGGAACTCTGAAAGCTATTTGGAAGCTGTGATTATGAAGAAATAGACATTTCTTCAACGTTTTTTGGTCACTAGCATATGATTTAGCTTGGCTATACAGTATTGCTTCTCCAATCACATACATTTACCAGCCATCTGTTAGAAAACAAAATTCCACTGAGTAAATCTGAAGCTCTCATTGTCTTTAAGTGATTCATGAATCTGGCAACATCCCATCTAGCAAGTAGCGGAGTGCTTGGAGGAGATGGTACAAAATGGAAAGTTTTTATAGGAAGAAGAGTGGGACAACAAAGTCAGAAGCCAAAGAAAAAAAAGGAAAGTTTGGTCCAGGCTAGGTAGCTTTCCCTTAGGGGGAAGACCTGGAGGTCTTATCCTGCAGATTACCTCATCTTCCTTTAGGGGATAGAGAGGGCCCTTGTGACAGATAACCTCATTGGCACCTATTAGAAAACTCCTGACTTACCAGTTAAGATTTAGATTTCTGCAGGAGGTTGAAATTGCAATTAGGCGGGCACCCGGGTTAAGTGTCTGCCTTTGGCTCAGGTCATGATCCTGGGATCATGGTCTTGGGATCGAGCCCCGCGTGGGGCTCCCTGCTCAGCGGGGAGTCTGCTTCTCCCTCTCCCTCTGCCCCTCCACCCTGCTCGTACTCTCTCTTGTACTCTCTCTCTCTCAAATATATAAATAAAATCTTTAAAAAAAAAAAAAGAAAAGAAAAAAGAAACTGCAACGAGGTTAGGTATTAAGCCCTGTTTTGGTGACTTGGCCTGGCCCAAGGAATGCCAATTTGGGCCTGTGGTTTTCTTTTTAACTTAGCTCCAGAGAAGTCATAAATCTCAATAGCCTCACTACATTTTGATATTGCCATAAACATTTAATGACCTAGGCTCAAAATCACCATCCCATTTCAGTGAGCATTTTGATTTTGCTGTACTGAAAAGATGTTGTTAAGTGTTGAAAGACTGTAACATTTTTCTTTTTCTTTTTTTTTAAAGATTTTATTTATTTATTTATTTGAGAGAGAGAGAGAGAGAAACAGCATGAGAGGGGAGAGGGTAAGAGGGAGAAGCAGGCTCCCCGCTGAGCCGGGAGCCCGATGCGGGACTCGATCCCAGGACTCTGGGATCATGACCTGAGCTAGAGGCAGTTGCTTAACCAACTGAGCCACCCAGGCGCCCTGTAACATTTTTCTAAGCCTTGCACATGTAAGCCTCTTTTGTTCACTAATTACCTTTCAACATAGATATTCTTTCCAGTCCCAAGGGAGTAGAGGCTGCACAGTATGTGGTAGCATGAAATCTGCACATCACCTACTGGAAAGAACAGAAAAGAGCAGTCATTACCATGCTGTAATCCCAGCACTTCACCTCGGGCACAAGGAAAGGGTCCACCAACAGAAAACAGGGCATGACCCAGGAGCTAAAGACAGTGCATGCACCCCGCGCTGCCCCCCCAGCCCTCCCTCACCCCCGCATGGTATAGTCCCTTTCTCCCCAGATGCTGGTTACTGAACTGGGGGAGAACCCACTGACAGAAGAACGCCCTCCACTGAGTCATCTCCATTCCTTTGCGGGCTTTTGATGTGAATCACATTGCTTCTCAGGGAAAGAAATCATTTGACCAATGAGATCCATATGGGATTTTTTTTTTTTTCCAATGGGGGGGGAACACTATAGTTAAGTTTTACATATAGTAATATTTCCTTCCTTTGAGAGGAAGAATGCAAGAAATCTGAAGTTTGAATGAGTCTTTTGTTAATTTCCTAGGAAGACATGTAGAACATCCCTACCTCTTTAGAGATAGACCAAAATTTCTCATGTCCACCTGTCCCAAGTTCTCCGATGGACATTTTTCAAAAAACAATTCAATTATATCATGATTGTGCCATGTTTTCCTGAGGGAAGGGCATGTTCCACTTAGGAATCCACAGAGTTGAATCCATCGGCTACATGCCCCTTCAATGTCTGGAACTCATAATAAGGCAGGGACTAATTGAACATAATGAGAACTAATTTAATTTTTAGGTTTTCAATAAGGAAGGGCATTCTTTCCATGACATGACATAATGAGTTTGGATGCTCCCCCATCCCTTTGCCCTCCTCCATGGAAATAATTGATTTTCATTTGTTCAGGGATATAGCACTCATAGTGTCAGCTATCAACAGTTGGTTAAATTGAATTAAATCATGGGCCAACACTTAAAGTGTGAAACTGAGCTTGATGGCAGAATATTTGCTCTAGGGGCTATATGTGGTACTAAATGCAAACTGAAATAAAACTAACTGATTATGGTCTTCTTCTGAAGGCTCAGATAATGAAATGTTAGCAGCTTTCCTTTGCTCCTGGTATCCAATGAATAAATTAGGGCTTCTTAACAGGAAAATTGGTATCTGAAAAACCCTGGGAGCGAACCTATATCCCCTGCTGGATTACTCAGATAACCTTTTCAAATTAAGTGGGAACACAATGGCTGACAGCTAAGCCAGTGGGTGGAAAATTCTGGTCCTGAATAATAGTGGGGAAAAGATGAAATATTATATACTCAAATTGGAGGATTTCTCCTCCTCTAAGTATTTATTATTTCATTTTTAAACCTAAGAAGAAAACAGCATGGAATAATTATCACTCTGTTCTACTTTCAAGGTCAACTCAAGTGAATGAGTCACACACTTCTTATCTGGGGCCATGTGCATAGAAATCCACGATAGTAATAGGACTCACAGAGTAAATCCACCCCAAACTGATGCTGAGCAACGTGCTCAAAGATGGATGTCAGGATGGGGAGCAGAGCCACCGTGGTATAGTTAATATTCTGAGACACGCCTTTAATCTGTGTTCTGGAATGGGTAAACTTCCCCAGCTTCAGGTTTTCTGAAGTCTTCTCTAAGTCTTCTGCAGCATTTTCAAAGAATGCTCGTAACCCGGCCTTGACCAGCTCTGAGCCTGACTTCATGACAGTCCTGTAAGCAAACGATGTTCAAGACCAGAAGCATAATCATAATCCAAACCTTTGGCCAACCCCCTTCTTGAAACTGGTGACTTGTAGTTTAACCCGGGCAGACATTTGACACTCCAGTCAACTGAAAACACTAAGTCAGAAGTGGAGAGAACAGTTGGCATCCAGGGAGTCACCTGGATCACACAATCCCAAGGGGGGACTGACAACAGGATGGTGTTCTCTGTTGGATGGAATTAACACTCCACTCTTCAGGAAATACAGAGGAGGGTTTAGGATGAAACTGAGTTTAGTCATCCTTTATCAGTATAGTGTCCCAGTTGGCTACGTTCCTCTGTAAATATCTTTTTTTAAAAAAAGATTTATTTATTTGACAGAGAGAGACACAGCGAGAGAGAGGGAACACAAGCGGGGGGGTGGGAGAGGGAGAAGCAGGATTCCCGCGGAGCAGGGAGCCTGATGTGGGGCTCGATCCCAGGACCCTGGGATCATGACCTGAGCCGAAGGCAGACGCTTAATGGCTGAGCCACCCAGGCACCCCCCTCTGTAAATATCTAATTAGAAGGAAGGAGAGGTGAGTTTTTCTTAGAGTTAATTACGGGATAAGCTACTTTTATAAGGAGTAGTTAGAAATACTAGCTCTCCCATGATGCAGAGAGAGAACAAAGAAGTCACGTGAAGTTTAGATTTCTATTAGCTTGCAGTGATGTCCTAGCTTGGAGAAGGAAAGGGAAGAGGGACAGAAAGCCCCTTTTAAAACAGACAGCTTCATCAGACCGCTGGGGGTGGGGGGTGGGGAAACAACTATAGATTGTGCCCTGTGGGAATGGAGATTAGCCTCCCCTCAAAACTATTTTATAAAACTTAGAATTGGAACAAAGCTAACAAGTCAACTATTATTTTCCATATTTCAACATCTTATTCACAAGATTATGACAGGCTTGCTTCAAGGACAGATGCTTTTTATCTACAGCATTTTCAGGATAATCATCCAACCAACCAGAAAAATAAAAACAAAGAAATGAAGTCAGTGAGGCTTGCTCCTAGCCTGTAAAGAATCATGAGCTATCTTCCTAACTTTCTAGTCTTGGGTTTTGTCAGGAATGATTATCAAACATGCTGACCTGCATTTAAAAAAAAGGCGGGGGGGGGGGGGACACTCTCTCCCAAGGCAGTCTACATGCACCTGGGAGTCAAGATTTCTCTTCCTAGCTGCAAGGGATCTGAATCCTCTGGGGTGCCTTGGCCTGATCCTACGAATTTGTGCTGTCCTAATATCACCATGTTTGTTTCTTGTTCTAGGGGTGTAGGCCCCTCATATCCCCTTTAATTATCCTTAACTTTTTTTGGCAACCATTCTTAGTTGGTAGATTTTCATCTTGTGGCCACTCCTTCAGTTGGTTTCTCTTCTGCATACAGTCCTCCTCCCAACTTTGACAAGGGGCTCTGCTTGACAAGTGTGTGGAAGAAAGCTCCCTGTCTGTCCTTGCCACTCCTTCTCTTCCTCATCTCATCAGATCATTTACGCTTATATTACCGGAACTTACACATACATTTGTTAAGACTTCTTTCCCTTTCAGCCATCTTTCCTGCAAGACCTTCAGGCCATGGGTCCAAACACATCTTTGTCTCTGATATATATATATATATTTTTTTTTTTTTTAAAGATTTTACTTATTTATTTGACAGAGAGAGAGACAGTGAGAGAGGGAACACAAGCAGGGGGAGAGGGAGAAGCAGGCTTCCCGCTGAGCAGGGAGCCCGATGAGGGGCTCGATCCCAGGATGCTGGGATCATGACCTGAGCCGAAGGCAGACGCTTAACCGACTGAGCCACCCAGGCACCCCTGTCTCTGATATTTTTATCACATATCCCTGCACCTCCCTCCTTGGCTGCTTGGGATTCAGAGTGTTACGGTTCCCCTCTCCCAGGGTGCTTATGGCCTCACCACGCATCAGGTAGCTAACTCTTCCTTTTTTTGGTGGAGAATGAGGGACAAAGTGGCACTTTGCTCTATTACATATTTTATCTTCTGAAAGATGAATTTCTCAGGAAGAGAAGACAAGAATTGATCAAATGCTCAGCTTTTAGCATGCAGTACATGTCATGACAGTGGCTCTCCATCATGTGAGTGGAGAGATGGAGAGTACTAATGTCAGGCCAGATTCATCTCCTTCCTCTCTCCCCCCGTCCCCCGGCTCCTGCCGCGCAGTGACACGTCTTCTCTTCTACACAGTAAGTGAGAAGAGGGGGTCAGAGAGTGAGTCTTGAGAAACTACTGGAAAAAACCGGCAGACTTACCTAGTGTCAAGTGTCTGAGCTAAGATGTGAAGACAGCTCACCATTGTAGTAGAATCGCTCCCTAGAAACAAAAATATCACTGGTGACTCCCCAAACCCTTCAGCCTGTCTTTTAAATGCAATCTTCTCAATATGCACAAACTGCAGCCCAGCATAATTAACCACCAACACACGAAGGGCCAGACCTCTGTGCGGGGACAACGCATTTATCTCTGGCCTGACACATCTGCTCTTTGATGGATGTTAGAGGCAGAGCTTAAAACGTTCATTGGTGTGGAAAATTTGAGCTCTTAAAGGGGCAGAGAGGTCATTTATCATACTTCAGACCGATTTTCTATGGCAAATTTAGGTGACACCTTCGTCCTAAGGCTCAGGTTGTCTGCAGGCACAATGCAAGTTAAGGATAATTATAGGGAGGAGTGAGGCTTTCAGCAATATTTCTCTTCACTTACCAAAGAGGGAAATCCTGTGTCGAACAAGAGCAGCGAGTTTGCAGAAGAGGCTGAAGCAGAAAAGAAGGCGAGTGGGAAAGGCACAGAAATCCGAGGACTGGTTTGTACCCTCCCTCCCCCAGGCCCCCACGCTTTATATCAAAGAGCGCAGAATGGATCTCTAGGAAAATGCACTGTGTTCCTCTCCAAGACCCTCTGGACCACACTAGGAAAGTCTGTGCTCCCCGCTGTCTTGTTGGAGAGTCAGGAAGGCACCTTGGAGGCAGCCCCAGCCTCACAGAAAATAATCCTTCTGCAACAACTGCAGTATTTTGCAGTGACCAGGTTATCGCAAACCGTCCCTTGCTATAGAGTACCACGTGCTGACACATTCATCTGGATGACATTCAGGAATACATGAGGACTCTGACAGGGATCGTGCATGTTCCACTGTTGCAACAGACTGCAGACCATTTTGCAGCCTTCACTGGCGGTGGGACGCTTTAGATGGGAGGTGGGCAAGCAGGTGGGAACAGAAGAAAATGAACGGTTCAGGGATGGGGGATATTGTATTGGACAAAACCACTTTGGGAAATTGCTTTTCTCTGTCAATTCCTATTAGTCGATGGGCCTGACCGAGTGGCTGTCCTAGCTGTGCTCCTCCCTGGAAGCTAGAAAAGCCCATCTGCTATGCTTTTGGTGCGTTTTGACCCTACCCCATGCTTTCGCTCATCTTTTCTATCATGGAACCCCTCGGAGGTCCATCCGTTATCTTAGCGTCCTGCTTTCCGTGGCATCTAGTAGAGAGCCTTGTGCAGTTAGGAAGGAGCTCTATAAATGTTTCTGAACATGCCACTGATGGACCCTTACCCACCATGGCTACGACGTGACCTGTACTGTCAATGGCTCTGGGGACGAGGCTGCTCAGAACTCTGACCCTATGTGACACTGGCCCAGCAAGAACTTTGTAATGCCTTCAGCAAGTGGTCCTTCCTGGTGGAACACAGAGGGGAAGGTAGACTAAAAACACCTGCTGCGGGCCAAGGGCTTCTCAAGCTGAGACCGAGCTGAAGTCCATCCCAGCCTCTCATTCATAGCTTGTCGAGGGCTTCCTGACTCACACGGGGCAGAAGTCTTTTCGGGAACAGCTCAAACGGAGAAGAAACACATCCTGAGTGTTGGTGGAGATCAGAATTTGCTCACCTTTATGTCCTCAAGTGTTGAATCACTATACTGTACACATGAAACTAGTATTACACTACAGTTTGTTAACGGACTGGAATTTAAATAAAAACTTAAAAAAAAAAAAACTTGCTCACCTTTAAATGGTTTTCAGTTAACACCCTGAGTCCACTGAGCTGTCTACTGGACAATCAGAGCTAAAGTCCCCTGTGGGCAGTCATTTATTTCTGCCGTGGGAATAAGCTGGAAACCCTGGCCTAGAGCTTCAGAGAATTCAGAGTAAGTTAACAGAAATTTGACAGCCTGCTAGTGTGAAATTAAACAGGGACTGCTTTTTTGCTCTTCCCATTGTGTCCACTTTTTAAAGAGCTATGTATTTGATTAAAAAAAAAAAAAAATCATGGACCTGGGGGAGGGAGAGAGCCTGGAGGAACATGAGCCCCGCGGCTCTGCTATGACTAGCTGGGTGTCCTGGTGAAGCCACTTAACTGCTCTTGGGCCTTGGTTTTATCATCTGTAAGTAGGGAGTAATCACAAGATCCTCTTAGTTTTTAGAATTAGGGGCTGATCAACGCAGATATTTCTGGTGAAATGCCTCAAAGCGGACACATGCTCTGTATAAATACAAAGTAACATTTTTCTAACTAAAGCAGATGGTGGAATTGTTTGATCCTAATACTAACAGGGTTCTGCTTGCTGTCAGAAGTGCTTGCCCAGGCATGCCAAGGCCAGGACCCGAGGTTTTCAAAGGCCCCTTCTTGTCCCCTATGGGGCACATAATAGAAGCGCTGTCCTTAGCCCAGTGTTACGAGGGGCCAGAGTTGCCAGGTGCCTCCCCATCTCAGAATTTGTAAGTGACAAATCAAAGGGACCAAAGGGGAGAGAGTATGGTAGCCCTGGTGATTGGCAGCAGATGCAGATGGGGTGGGGAGGAGGGGAAAGACGTCGACAAGAAGGGTCTGGAGGTGTGAACATTTGGTGCAGATGCTACTGCTTCTGTGGGAGGGTGGCAAGCACACCGATGGATCTGGAAGCTATTTGCAAGGCTGATCAGATGCAGCTTGTCTTCCAGCCGTGACAAATGGTGCCTGGCTGAACAAATGTTACATTTCCATGAATTAACAATCTCACAAAAATAGATGAAGAAGACAGACACACCTGCCCTCTGTTGGATTGTCTGAATATCTCACTTTGCCCCTCATTTCCTGAACTTCTTACAAAATATACTGGTGCATCCTGAAAATACTTAGGAAATCTTTGGCTAGCAACTGATGCTAAGTGCATCTCATTTTGATAGCATGGGCTCCTCCTTTCTTAAAAAATGAGGTTAAGTAATGACTACAGAGAAAATGGCACTCCATGCGGCTAGAGAGGACTTTCATTCTTGCCCTAACTTACTACCTGGGTCACTTCAGGCAAACCTCAGTGTCCTCATCTGTAAAATGGAGAGAATATATAGGCAGTTCTTAGAGCACGGTGATGGTTCACAATGATATGCAAGAGTTACTGCCCACTTGTGTAAGGAGGAAAAACCAGCTCACTGTTAGCTCTGGGCTTAATAAGTGTTTGCTAAATCCTGAGGCTGACTGTCCTCACGAGGATAGTGATATTTAGTGGGTGGGCCTTTAGAAAGTACACTGTATGCTGTCCACCATCCATGGCTGTTAGGGAAAGAGCTGACTGCTTCCAATATAATTCTTAACTCTTTGCCATTTAGAGGTCTAACTCATTCCCTGTCATTCCCAATCAAATCCGGACAAGACCAGAGGAATGGTGGAATCCATCTTTTAGCCTGATCATAAAGCATCGTCTTTGCTCTCCTCTCTCTTGAGGTGCCCACATGTTATGCCTACTGCAAGGAGGATGGAGGCTGGTGCTCCTGAGGAACTTTTTTTTTTCCTATTTGGAATTTTAATTGAATTGTGTTGCTCTGGATTTCAAATATCAGATCACCCACAATAGGACTTTTAAGACTGGATTCTTTAAAACAAATTTAAACTGAAAAAGCCTGATAAGAATGGGATTGAAAACAGCATTAATCTGTTTCTTCTCAATGTTGTGTGTTCGCTTGTTCAAGCTTCAGGATTGATTTCGCCTTTTTCCAAATGTTATTTCAGGATAAAAGTTGATCTGAGTACATAAATTTTTTCCAAGCCTTACTGATACCTACCAACAGCGCACTTCTCTTGGTTGCCAAAATAATACACAGATAAATATGAATAGAAGTACTTTCAAAACCAAGATGATAACCAAAACCTCTGTGCTACCAATCACCAGGCCACAGTTCATTTCTCTGAAAGATTCACCATTGAGGCTCTAGGAATCTGGGGTTTTATACAAAGCACATCGTCACCATGGCCCTCTCTTTCGTAGACTCACCTGGCCACCATTTCTTTCTCCTTATGAGAGGCATAGCCACTGCTGCTAAGGGGCTTCAGGGGGGATGACAGGAAGTAGAGGTGGTGATTGGTGAAGTACTGGTCAACCAGTGGGAGGAGAACCTGGAAAACCCACCATAAATTAATTTCTAGGAAGCTAACCAAAGCCCCTCCATTGGTTCCTTTGAAAAAGTTCATTTTCCGTGAGCAAAAAGCCTCTGAACATAGGTCCTGGAATTTCCAGGAAACTCTACCTGGTGGATTGCAGTTTCCAACACATTTTCCTCTCATACACCTCAAACCAGAGGTCTTGGGGATATGAGAATGGAGAAGGCTACTGACTAAGGGTCCCGAGAAATGTGCATATGGCTGAGTCAGCATTTTCAGGAGAGTCCGGTGGTACATCTGTGCTTAGTCATGTCTTCTTGGGCACGGTGTCCAACAGGATCACTTGGGGCCTAGCCTAGCACTACCAACCTTGAGCCTTCTGTCTCTGCTTCTCAGGCGCAGTTACCCCGAGGCCTCGCATGCATTCAGTCCTGAGCAGGGTTCTATGGCAGAGACTACTCCCTGGTACCCAAATTCATTCTTCCCTTCTTTCTCTTAGCAACAGAAACCCCCGTGTTTTAGCTGGGCATGGGGTCACCCAGCTAGAGAATGCATCACCCAGGCTCCTGGCAGCTAGGTGGATCTAAAAACGACGGAGTTTTAGCCACTGGGATAGCACTTTAAGAGAAGCAGCTTGGGGGCACCTGGGTGGCTCAGTCGTTAAGCATCTGCCTTCGGCTCAGGTCACGATCCCAGGGTCCTGGGATCGAGCCCTGCATTGGGCTCCCTGCTCGGCGGGAAGCCTGCTTCTCCCTCTGCCTGCCGCTCCCCCTGCTTGTGTTCCTGCTCTCACTATCTCGCTCTCTCTGTCAAATAAACAAATAAAACCTTAAAAAAAAAGAGAGAGAAGCAGCTTGTCTTCCTCTCTCCCTTTCCCCTTTCCCACAGATGTGGTACCGGTGAGACCATCCGGACCACACCAACACACAGCACACTTGAGGAGATGGTGGAGTACCACAAGAGGAAGTAGCTGGGTCTCCAGGGTGACGGTGTGGAACAGAACGGGCTGCCTGCCTCCTCAGACCACCTACCTGCCTCTGGATTGTTCCACAACAGAGAAACACAGGCCCATCTCATCGAAGCCACTGGAGTTTTGGGTATCTTTGTGAGATGAGCTTAACTTACACCCTAAATTGTACAGATTCTAAGAAGAAAATAATTTGGTTTAAATGCAGGGAATCACTTACTTTGGCAAAGAATTTGATCTCCTGGTCGTGGGGAGACTTTTCCGTTTTCCCACTGCTGACAATGGCTTCTACAAAGACAAAAGTAACACAAAGTTGGCCACAGTTAAAGGAAACTAAACCAAAAACAGTCACAGCATTTTAGAAACAGAGCGGCTTTCCTGAGGGCCATGGAAGGGCCATTTGATTTTACAAAGTATCTTCTATTTTACAAAGGACTTTCTCACTGTGCTGGTTAGTTGTTTTCTCGTGTCAATTCTCTCAGCTGTTTCACTACCCTTTCCTCCACTTTACTGACGAGAAAGCAGCTTCAGAGAGGTTGAGTCATATGCCCACAGTCACAAAGAAGAACAATGGAAAAGTTACAGTAGGACGAGTTATATGAAAAATGACAAATGGCTCAATCAAACCCTGAAACCAAGGATGAAACAGATTTTTTTTAAAGAGGGGGACAAAATCTCAGCCACCATTCCCCCCCCCAAAACCATACGATGTCAAAATGAATCACGAACAGCTACAGTAGGAAAGCATCATCCCTTGATAAAGGAATGCCACATTCTTTTTGAGAGCACGAAATATTAAGGGAAGCACACATTTGGGGGATACGTCATAATGATACTTACCCAAATGGGCAATAAACTCTTGGGCGGAATCAACATATTTCAGGATCTTCTTCAAAAATTTATAGGCAAACCTCTTTTCCATGGAGGAGGCATCCAGCTCCATATCCTTCATACCTCTAGGTTGGAAATGGGTAAACCCCAGGAAGTAACAGAGATGACTATGTGACTTTGGAGCATCAGCAATCCTATCTGTGTTGACTTTACTTTCCAAAAGTTAACGGTTATTCTGGTTTAGTGACCTGATTTGTCATCTGACTGATATCCCCTTGCACTTGGAACCTGCCTCTGTGAGCACACAAGACCTGAACTAGAATAATATCTGAAAAGATTTTTCAAAATATCTTTATCATTCATTCAACAAGTATCAAGCAGGGGATAAATCAGAGAAGCAAACAAAATCCCTGCCTCCATGGAACCTATATGCTAGACATACATAATATACAAAACAAAGTATAAATTATGTGGGATGCTAGAAACTAATTAGCATTATGAAAAAAGAAAAATCAAAGCAGTATGAAAGGGGGCCCAAGAGTGGCTGAAGGGGGGAGGCAAGCAGACTGCAGTGTCACACGGGCAATCAGTGCTGGTTTCATGGGGAGAGGACACTGGAGTAAAGGTTTGAAGGAAGTGAGGAGGTGAGCCATATGGACGTCCAGGGAAAGAACTTTCCAGGCATATGGAGCGGTGGTGCAAAGGTCCTGAGGCAGAAGCATGCATGCTGAGTTGAAGGGATATGGCAGATACTAGTGTGGATGGAATGGAAGTGAAAAACATGAGGTGGTTAGTAAATCATTAGGGCCCTGTGGGCCATCCTCAGAATTTTGCTTTTGCTCTGAGATGGGAAGCTATTGAAGGTTCTGTATAGGGGAATGACTTACACTATAAAAGGATTATTTTAGTTGCTAGGTTTAAAACTGACTGTGGCGGGTGGGGACAAGGGTTGAAGCAGGGGGCCCGGGGCAGAGGCTCTTTCAGGAATGATGGTGACCGTGTGGAACGGGTGAGAAGTGGTCAGATTCTGAATATCTTTTAAAGGCAGAACCATCAGGATTTCCTGAAGGATTGGATGTGGGTTGGGTGAAAAGAGGAGTCAAGGGTTTAGATTTGAGCACCAGGAAGAATGGGCTGTCATGGAGTGATGGGGAAGCTGAAGATGGAGGTTGGAGGCGTGGGTAGTGGGGAACGAGTTCTCCTTGTTGACGGGGCTCTTGCTTCCTCGTCTGCCCCCCAGGTGCCCTCCGTAGGGTCTGGCATGTGGTAAATACAGCTACTAGGATACGTTTGCTAAATTCAACGATCTTCTTCCTTTCCCCCCCGTATTTCCTTGAGTTCCTTTTTAGTTGGGGGAAAGAGGAATTTTTCATTTCCGTGAGCAAGTTATTTATCAGCAAATCACATTACGCATTCCTCGGGGTGCTAAGAACAGGATTAAAATGATGAAGGGAGTATTTCTCAAATGCTTCCCCAGAGGCGGTCTCCTGCTGTCTGACCTTTCCTGCTTGACAACATGGCAAATAAGTTTTGTTATTTTTTCATATGAGCTACAATAGAAATATTTGTATAGATTTTTACTGGGGTTTTTTTGCCATGCAGTGGCAACATGCTGTAGGAAACTAACGGAAGAAACAGCAGCTGGCTCAGCAGACATTTCTTTTAGGACGAATGGCTATATCAGAATAGGAACACTGGCTTGTTTTTCACCCTTCAAGGGACTTAGCAAGCATGACCCACGGAGGACAGCCCACCACCGACATCAGACCAGCGAGGAAACAGGTTCTACCTTTAAGACTTAAGCAGCTACGACCATACTCACATACAACACTCCTCTAGATAATTCTGACAAGCCTAAGTTTGAGATAAAAAGTCTCAGGAAATCTCGATGGATTCCATCTCCTCAGTGGAGTTGTGCCTTCAAAAGAATCAGTTCTCTTCCTTCAAAGGCTGTTTATGTCAGTTATGCGTACTATTGTTATTATGTAATTAAGTATCGTATAAAACAACAAAATGAAAAATGTGAGGAGGACCGTTGGTTCTGTGAGAGCTAAGCTGCATATTTTGCAAAGGCCTGAAATTGCGTTTCCAAATACACAGTTTCTGAATTAGGTCTGAAAGAAAATAACTGTAAAAGACAGGGGAGGAAGTTGAAAAGAAATCTAGAAGATTACTGTATTTCCATGGTTTTGTACCTGCTGTAATTCTCGCTGCTGTGTAAAGAAGCCCGAGTCCCAAAGCTTTGAGGATGCACTAGGTATATGGTTTATAACTCCAATCGATCAAACAACAAAGAGAAGGTCTTGGGGCCTATAGCACAAGATTTGTGAATGAATGCTTGTTTATGTGTTTCAATTTAAAAATAAATGTTTAAGGTGTATATGTATCATTTGTCATGACTCTTTGCTATAACTGGTTTTGAAAAATGGATATTGACTGGTCCTGTTTAGGTCAAAAAAGACGGCTTCATGCTCCCAAATAAAAGTTTTCTCATTTCAAAATACTAACAGCTACCCTTCCTCTCATCTGTTTTGCAGGCAGGTGAGTAAATACTTGGAGAGGGAGATACCACGCCCACAAGCCCACCCCCGCCTCGCTAACATCACCCGGAAGAGGACTTACCTAGAAACCACGATGCCGTTCACTTGGAGGAATTTAAACAGGTCCTGTGCCTTCTCTCGGTCCCTGAACTTCTCCTTGGCTGTCAAGGTGTCATATGGTACCAACAGAGGGTGACTGCCGCCACCTGGGCTCAGGAAAGTGGGAGAGGACAACATAGTTGGCCCTTCCTTTGCACCTCCGGGAAAACATACCTGCCCCCAGCTCACCTTCTGCAGGGGGCACCGAGAACCTGGCTCACCTTTGCTCTCCAGCTCCAGCTTCTTCTTCTTGGCCCAGATGTTGTGATAGTTTTCAGCCACGACCTCCACCATTCCCTGTGTCCCACCAAGGAGACAACAGTCAGAGAGAAAACGAGGAAGAAAAATGGGTTCCTATCCGCCAGCCTATTGCAGGCAGGCTCGGGAATGGAGCACCACCAAATGCTAACAGCTCATTGCTGAGTGTCTCCCATCATTAATTAGTCTGTGCTTATGCACCTCATTAGTTTCATATCTTCCCATACACACAGAAAGCAATTTCTAATTCTGTCCTTCCCTTGTAAGTTATTATCCTGGCAGTTGGATGCATTTATGAGAAACACACATTTCCATTTGAAACTGCATTCTGGAGGCGCTTCATTTGTCACGGGAGTTCAGGATTTTATTCCTGACCTGAGACAGGGAAATGGAAGTGAGAGTCAAGCCACAGTCTAGAATCCCCAAAAGCCCTGAGCTGAGCAAACTAAGAAGAATCACATCTTGGAGAAAAATGGCTACAAAGATTTCTCAAATGGAATTCATCTTTATAAGGCTCATGAAACAGTGACCTGGGATGAAGGGTATATGTTGGAAAGAAATTTTCTCTAAGGTCCAAAGAGTGGTCTGATGGACTGAGGAGTAACTGGCCCAGGCTGAAGCCTGTCGCGGCAACCAATGTGTGTGGGAGGGGAGAAAAGTGGGAGGGGGAGGCAGCTTAGGGCTTTTAATTTCATCCTTTGGGTTGTCTGCCCCTAAATCCTGCGCCATCACGGGGCCCCTGAGGGAATCCACCATGGGATACACAAGTGTCCCTGGGGCTGGTCGCACCTGCTGGGACAAGGAAAGCGCCCCCACCCAGGGGTCTTTCCACAGGTTTTCTCCTAGCCTTATTAGTTTTTTCTCCTAGTTGTTAGTTCTGTGTGTTGATAGAGTAAGTTGCTGTGTCCTCCTTTTATTGAGGCACTACCTATTATGTTGTCCCTGGAAGAAGTGCAAAGCCTGGCCTTCTTAGAGAACTGGTTTATTTTGCTGAGACTTGCCCTGTGGCCCCAGCCCGATGTGGTTCTCTTCCAGTCTGATACTTTAGTGGTGCTATGTTCTAGGCATTCTTGCCCCCCTCTAAAAAAAACTCTTTGGAGTCTAAAAAAAACTCTTTGGAGGATAATATGACCCTGCACTTAGGGGGTTTTAGAAAGCAAGATAAGCTGTTCTGCAAGTACCAACACTGACCTGGAGCTCCCTGGAGAGCACCACGTTGGAGAGGTCCAGGGGAGCAGGGCTGTAGCTGTTGCCCTAGGGAAGCAAAGACAGAATTGCTGGGTTTGCCATTATTTTCCTTATTCTTAACAGTATCCTGACTTCAGCTGCCAAAGATGTATTCTCAGGGTTCACAGTTGGTGGTTCTTGGCCCCTGACACCCCCAGGGAGAGCTTTCCCAGATTCTCCGGGGGTTCTTACTACTGGCCCAGTGTTGGCCCCAGGGCACGCTGTCATACCTGGCTGGCCTGGGACATGCTCCGAAGCTTCTCGTTTTCCCGCTGTTGAACCAGGGCCTCTCCCTCTTTGGTCCTCTCCACAGACCAGCCCACAGCCAGCATGGTTTTCAGGGACTCTCTGGCAGGCCAACGGTAAATTTCCTTCTCCTGGAAGAAAATCCAAGCAGAAGAGATTTGCAGAGCACACCCCTGCACTCTGACTGGCCTGACTCCCTGTGAAGTTGGCCCCCACGGTGGACAGGGTTGCAGCGGGCTCCAGCCTCTTGTCTCTAGGTCAAGACGCCCTCTGCATCATCTCTCCTAAAACACATAATCGTCAGTCTTTCTGACATTTTCAAGTATAAGACCCTACAGTCTTCTGCCTTTAGAGGGAATGTACCAGACATTATCCAGTTTGTGGATAAAGAGGTGCAAGAATAGGAGAGTGACCCCTCCTCATGTACTACTAGCTGTTTAAGATGAGACTTGTGGAAGTGATTGGCACAAAGCTCTCCTTTGATTCTGATTCTTAGATTCTTAGATTTAGAATTCTCTTGAACAATACACAATTCTACAGATGGCCAATATACATACAATGATATGCATGCTGTGCTTTACATACAACACAAAGCCTATAGCTTACAAAGAACGCTTACTGATCCCAAGATAGGAATTTGGAGTTGCGCTGAACCAAATTTAATAATAATAGTAATAGTAATAATAATAATAATAAACCCAAAAGACCTGTCCTTATTTCCTTAGGGCCCCTCCTCTCTACTCCCTTTGTCTGTCGTGACTGGAAGTCATTTCTATCTGAATTTCCTCCAGCAATTCAATGTTTTCCTAGCCCTAAGTCCCCCACATCAGCAGTCTAACAAAAGCCCATCCCAGTCCTGTTGCAAGTGAACTATGAATGCATTTTGACTCAGCCTCTAGGTGCTGAATAGTGCTTCTCCATCCAATGGGTGCTCAGTTCCAAAGAACAGAATGTGAGGCTGGCCTCTTGGAAACTGGTCCTGGGGCTCTTGCCCATTGGTGAGCTCCTGAGGAGTTTATTTAAATTGGAGGGTGAATGTGCCCTGAAGTCATCTAACCATCTGACTGAAAGACTGCCCAAGGAAGGCAAATCAGCATGGCCGCTCAGTGTTACCAGAGGCAAGTTTCTTACCTTTTCCGTTAATGTCTTGAAAGGCCTGATGAGTGGATGGGTCTTCACATTTTCATCCAGGGAAATTCCGTATTTCCATCCATTCTGACTCTGTAGAAATGTTCTCAGTTCAAATATCCTTGGCATCCAAAGAGCCCCACTGTATGACCCAAATCCCAGCTTCTATTTTCACTGAACAAATGGAATAATGGGATGTGACAGAGCTTGAAAATTCCCCCCCCAAAGTGTCTAATTGATCCTTTCAGGCCATCAAGCTCTCTGCCCCCTGAATTGTGAACTCTGCTCCTTTATTTCTTCTTGTTTCAGCTGCTGTCCTCGCCGCTTACGTGCTTGTGTTTCAGACAGAAGGAGGTTTCAAAAGACCTGAGAAGAATGCTTCTCAGGTCAGCGTGTCATGATCACAGGCAAGGACAGAAGTCAAAGCCAAAGGCATGTGAGGACTGGTCCTACTGCCCACTGCCTGGAGGGGGCTGACTTGATTAGCACTGTGTGCCCGCCAACCCTAGAGCAGAATTGTAGCAATGCATGTCTCCTAGAGTCATAGAAATTTAAGAGTTTCAAAATTCATTCAACAAACATCGGTTGAATGCCTATTACAGTAGATGCCAGACTCGGTCCCAGGCACCGTGGATACAGAGGTAAGTAAGAGACCCTGATTGCCATAACCTCACAGCCCAAAGACTCCTGGCTGATCTTTCTCAATCTCCGCCTCTGCCCACTTAGTAATGTGTCTGTTTCTCAAGTTTCTGTCCCTTCTCCAGAGCACACTCTCCCTGGTAGATGTAATCCAGGCCCATGGTCCACAGGTGGACAAATCTCAAATCGGTATTCCAGCCCAGATGTCTTTCCTAATTTCCAAACTTATTTAAGCTCTGCTTGGATGCCCACAGGTACCTCCTCACATGCCTGAAGCAGAACCTGGCATTTCACTCCTCTTAGGGGTCCCTCTTCTTGGTTCCCCGCATTTCGGTGAATGGTACCAGTGTACGCTCACTTTCCAAGCCAGACATGCGGGAATCTTCCTTGACGCCCCCTTCTCTGCACCCTCTCACGTGTGTTCAACTTCCCAGACCTGCTCATTTGCCTGCCTCTCCCTAGCTTCCCTCCAGTGTTTCAGTCCCAGCCACCATAGGCTCGCACCTAGATTACTGCAACAGCCTCTGTGCGGTCTCCCTGCCTCCAGTCTTGCCATCTCTCTGTGGACTCCATTTTCTATACGACCGTTAGGTGAGATTTATAAAATCACCCGGATCGGGGCACTCTACTGCTTTAAGATTTTCTGACTCCCAGCTGTCATCATGGTAAAACCCAAACTCCTTGTGGCCTCTAAAGCTATTGTGAGATCTCACTGACCTTTCTCAACTCATTTCTCACCTTTCTTCCTCTGCTCTACTCTGTGATCCCACCACATTGAACTATGGTTCTCCAAAGCCACCAGACTCTCTCTTACTTCTCTGCTTGCATCTGCTGCTCCCATGGACTGCAGTGCACTTATTTCCCTGGGCTTGAACAATGACCCACCCCTTATCACACAGTGTAGATGTCACCAGCTCAAGGAAGCATTCCTGGACCCTTGCTACTGATTTAGGGACTCCTCTTATGGGTTATGTGCTCTAACCTGGTGCTCTTGCCCCCCGCAGTACTGAACAACCTGTATGATGGCTGGTTTATTTTGTTTACCCCACAAGACTGTGAAGCTCTTGAGGGCAGGGGAAAATACGCTTTCCTTTGTTAGATAACCAATGCCCACTAGGCAATGGTGAGCAAACCTGTTTCCCTATAAATGTGCAGCTTACAGGCTAGTGGAAGAGAGATTAATCACATACCATACCAGGAGAGGAACAGTTGATAACTGGTATCACTGTATAATTCTTATAAATATATAAAACTGCTTTAAAAACACTATGAAGGAAAAGAGCAAGATGCTAAGAAGGCCTACATCTGAGAAATCTGGGAAAGAGGTATGCTAGGAATTCACACTGGGATGGAGAGTTGAAGGATGAATTGGTGACTGGTGTTTGCATGTGTGTGGATGAACATGGGGACCTGGCTCAGAGTGGGAAGGGTTTCAGGCTCATGTAGAGTGTGTGTGTGTGTGTGTGTGTGTGTGTGTGTGACAGAGAGAGGGAGAGAGACAGACAGAGATACTAAAATAAGGGGATGTGGCTGGAGGGCAGAGGGTGGAGGGAGAGATGAGGCTGATTGAGATGGCAGCAGAGGCCAGATGAGGTAGGATCTGCTGTCGGGCCATGCTTAGGATTTTGGCCTTTGTATTAAAAATGGTTAGAAGCTATTAAGGGATTTTAACAAGGAGAAGGGCTGGGCTGGAAAACAGTGGTAGACTATGACTCGATTTGCATACTGAAACTAGCACTTGCCAGCAGTGTTAAGAACAGAACTGACAAAAGGCACGTGGGCAGACTAGTTAGGACATTATCACCAGCATCTGGGCAAAGGATGACTGCAGCCTGGACTAAAGCCATGGCATAGATAGAGAGACCTCCCCAAATTCAAGAGGGACTACGGAGGTAAAATCCACACGGCTTAGTGAGAGACTGGATATTGCTATCGGTTTGTGGAGGTGTCCCTTTCCCCTAATTCATAGGTTGGCCAAATGGGCATACTGCTCCTTCTAGAGCAGGGGTCAGCAAACTGGACCCTTCAGCCAACCCACACAACCCCATTTTAGAAATACAGTTTTTTCAGAACACAGGCACACTCTTGCATTTATGTGTTACCTCTGGCTACAGTTGTGTTGCAACCGCAGAGATGAGTGGTTGTAACAGAGACCGCCTAGCGCACAAAGCCTAAAATGTTTACTATCTGGCTCCTTACAGAAAAAGCGTGCCAACCCTGCTCTAGAATCACGAGGCATGAGCCCATTCTACAGTTAACAAGGATGGTTGTTATCATCAGTCCCAAGTAGAAACTGATCAAAGAATAAAAGCAGACCCCAGATCAATACAGAGGCTGAGCCAGTGGTTCAAGGTGTCCCTGCTCTGGGGCACACGGCCCCGAGGTGGTTTTCTGCGGCTTTGCAAGGGACGTGGCTTCCCAGTTACGCACCGGAAGCCGCAGCTGAGCAATGGCCCCAGTCCTTAACTGGCTGCCCACAGGAATCCTGGATGGCTTTGGCACATTCCTCCCACTTTGCCTGCCAGCATTAAAGGGCTGACAGAGCAATTAAACTCATTAAGCAGCCTGACCTCATGTGGTGAGGAATTTTAAACACCAGATGGACAGGCTGATTAATAAGGGAGTGTCTGGAAGTTCTACCGCTGCCTGCCATAGGAAGATGTGCGTCCTCCCTAGAATAAAATTCATTTTGCTGGCAAGATGCAAGGGCAAGGCTTTCAGTTTTATTTCCCCTTTTCCAACGCTACGTTCCATGAAAAAATTAATGAAAGCCTCCTGCCCCGCATTACGCGTTGACGTCAAAACCACGCAAGCGTGTGCTCGGTGCAAACTCCAGAAAATGCAATATTTAGAAAAGAGTTAACGCTCCCGGAATCAATCATTTTCTTGAGAAATACAAAAAGCAGCACCAGCCGTTGCTGCCGCCTATTTCTCCGACCTCCACCAACCCTGGGAAATTGCTGCTCAGAAATAATGAATGCTCTTGGCACGGCCAGTCTGTCACTTAGACAAATCAGGCAGATTTCCAGGATTGGACCCTTTAATGCTGTTGGGCTGTTTTTCCCCCACCCCCGAGGATTGTCAGTTAGATGATAATCCCTACCTTGTCACAGGCCCATTTATCATGTGAATGCTCCGCGTACTTGGTGACGATGTATTCCCATTTTTCAGGCAAGGAGAAACTGTGAAATGAGAAAAAAAACATTACAACCTTCCCAGGCACTTGAGCTGGATGTACTGCAAAGATGGCGGGAACCAGCAATCAGCGGTCAGAGGTTGGATTGCTGCCCCAAAGCCGAAGCTGGATTCCCAACAGTGGGTCCCGAAGACCCACCCTGGCTCCAGGGCCAGACCTGTCCGGGTGAGACAGGGAGAATCCCTTTATCCAAAGACGCGGCCTGTAACCCCGCCACTCCAATCTGGGAATGCCAGAAATGGGTAGATAGAGGAGCAAATGTTACAAAATAGTGGTGGTTGTCTACCTTTCTGGATGCAGTGACTCATGTTTAAATATTAGAATGTGGTTAGGAGGGCAGACATCAGCTTCTGTCCCCTCAGGTGGTAAAAGCACTTCCATTTTCCCTTGAGGAACAAGTCTTGCATTGCATGGAGTCTTATGTGAACAGTCACCAAGAATGGGCATTCGACTAGGCCAATCAGACTCACTCTCCCTGGAATCTGAATCTTGAGATGTTTGAGACTAAGGCATCAAACTCTTTGAGCTGATTCATCCAATGGGGATCCTACTTGAAGGTTCTTCATTTGGTCACACTCCGCCTCGATTCCTGTCCTTCCTGAGGCCCGATTAGTCAGCTTTTCACTAGGTTTTGATAATAAGTCACTGTATCTTTGCAATAAGGTGCTTTTTTGCTTAACTTACAGCTTCGGTTACTCATATTACTCAAAGAACCATAATGATGCCAGAGGTATATGTGAAATCAGAACTCTCAAAATAACATGGAACCATACACATCATTAGCAAACAATTGCTAGCATATAGCATCTCAAAGTGTTTATGAAGGCATCCAGCTTACTAACACCATCTGCACATTTACGTTTTCACAGGGTGAAGTTCTCCAAAGTCAACACCTGCTTCTCTTGGGCCCTAGCTTGGTGGTTTGCCACACACTTAATCTCTTCTTTACAGTAGGTTCAATTCTGTTTCCTGCCATCCACTCAGCTCAAGGCTCCATCTGATGGAATGTGTACTTAATTTTCCCGAAGATGAACTTTATACATTATCAAAGCGGACAGCCCCTCAGAATGGCTCAGGCTATGCCTCTCATAGGAGAACTACTGATGCAAAACACAAGTCCGAGGGGCTCATACAGGAGGTCTTGCTTTCCCTGCTCAATCTAAAGCATTTTTAGAGTTCTTCATTTAAAATGCACCCGGAGGGGTGCCTGGGTGGCTCAGTCGGTTGAGCGGCTGCCTTCAGCTCAGGTCATGATGCCAGGGTCCTGGGATCGAGCCCAGCGTTGGGCTCCCTGCTCAGCGGGAGCCTGCTTCTCCCTCTCCTCCCCGCTTGTGATCGCTCTCACTATCTCTGTCACTATCTCTCTCAAATAAATAAAATAAATAAAATCTTTAAAAAAAAATGCACCTGGAGATGAAGACCGTATGACCCACAACACACTGTAACTAGGAAAGAACTGTCACAAGACAAAATTGAGCGTAAGACACTATTTTAAGTTTATTCCAAAATTCCAGCAAAATTCCAGCATGGCAAAGAGTGGGTCCACTCTTTCAACTAAGGACCCCATGTTGTTCTGTCATCACACCCTGAGGTCTTACTGGAGTTCAGCTGAGTGTTATTTATGGAGTTGTTTTGATGTACGATGCTATTAGAACTATAGAGGCCTAATTCACAAAGAATGAATATTTTGTCAAAAAACTCATTAATAAATTAATTGCATCATTTGTCAGGGCAGTTCTTGCAATGCCTCAGGCGACATTTGTGGAGAGCATTCATCTCTTATAATAAATAAACCACTCCCCCAAAAGAAAGCCCAGAATATAATAATACAGTATATAATCAGATATGGATGGACAAAATGCAGTGCCTGATGTGACTTGTAGCATCAACGGAAATGATCAGCAGTGTTGGCAGGAGGGAAGGAAGGAAAGTTTACATTTCTTGTCACTTTCTGAAAGAAAAACACAGGCCACCAGGCAAAATATAGGACCAGCTTAGAGAAGATTCTGGACTCACTTCATGGTGTTGATGGGTTTGGGGTCAAAGTTGCCATCTGCATCCACTGAGATCTGTTTCTCCAATGTGGCTGAGATTCTGGTATCTAAATAATCCGGTGGCAGGGCCCCCGCTATAGCACTGAGACAAGGAAGGGCCATTCGGAAAAGGTCTGGGTCATACTTCTGTGAAGAAAGACAAAGACCATGTTAGTACAGAGATGAGAACTAGGGCTACCCATGCAGAACCATTCAACAATTAGCTGAAAAAAATAACATGGTTGCACTTGTCCAGGTTAACCAAAATGGCAAACATGTAAATTCTTGGATACTTTCTGGTGGAAACTGAGTGATTCTTGGAGGATGAAACAACAACCTGTGAAGCCTGAAGCCACCTTTTGCTTTAAGTTGAAAAACCTTAAATCAAAGTTTAAATCATTCTCTCCCAAATAGTTAATTGCAAGAATATCTAAGGGTTACAGTGGTCTATAAACTTGTCCGCCATACATCGTTATAGAAACTGACCCAACCTGTGACCGGATTGGGCAGTGGCAGCTCTGCCAGTCCCTTCACTAGCTGATATGGGTCTTATGTTAGTATCATCAGCAGATGGCTCAATATCACATCCACTCTCTCTTGAATGGGGCCCAGAAGAAATTTCAGTCAAATAACATGGGGTTAGGAGCAGCTTTTGATCTACTCATACTAGAGCAAAGGAACATGGGAATCAAGAAAATTTAAGTGCAGGCGAACACCAATTGCAGCTATATACATGCTTCAGACTTCGGTAAGAAGACCAGACCTACTCCTTTTCTACCTTTAAAGTTGACGACCTCAGCAATCTAAATAACCTGGGTTAAGGAGTGGAGGCAAGTGTGAGAGTTTGAACTGTCTTTCACTCAGACTGTACAGAGGTTTGGGATTCAGAGACCCTCAGTTTTTACTCAACTTCCTCCTCAAACGAGTGGCTGCAAAGAACCTTCCCCAGAAGGGCATGCGGTCTTCTGAAAATCCCACATCTCAACCTCACAATGGCTGTTGGGGTTTCTCCTCTCCATCTGAACTTGGTAAAGGCTGGCTAACAGGGCCCACACAAGGTCAGGGGGAGAGGAATGGGGGCACAGGTAAGTCATCAAGACTGAACGAGGGACATATTTTTCTAATTTACTTTGGAAGTCCTTCTCCCATGTATTAGCTTTGCGAGTCTGGCAAGTTATTCAACTGTTCTGAGACTTTTCCTCACCTGTGAAATGTAGATTAGCACAGTTCCTGTTTCAGAGCATTGGGGGTAAGGATGGTGTAATATGCTTGTGAAGTAATTGGCACTGTCCCTAGCAGGTAGCAAAGGCTAATAATGTTAGCTATTGTTATTCATAGGTGTTGATTATTCACTGGTCATCATGGTCCTCCCTCTTTGTTCGGGAAGTGCTACCATTACCTTGTGGGAGAGGGAGTCAAAAATCCCCCAGAAGAGCTTCTCTGTCAGGTGCAATTCTTCTTCCACAGCTAGCCCATAGCTCCCCCATCCTGAAGGCAGGCAGTAATACTTCCAGCACTGTTCATAGTGATTCGTCAGAAGCTGGGAGGTTGGAACAGGATTGCACCAGCGAGTGGGGCAGAGAAGATCCACAGGCGTCCACACCGTGCAGGGGAGAACAGAACAGTAAGCAGCCCACGTGAGAGTGAAGCCAACAGATGAAACAGCTGGGTGAGCTACAGAGAGGTCCCTGCATACCACTGGGAATGGTCCGCTTTCCTGCGTGATGAGTTCTAGCCTGAGCTGAATCTGCCCGATTAATTCTTGTGCCTCCTAATGTGCCCCTAGCAGTTGGGAAATGGAGAGGAACTGTTTCTACTTCCAATGAGAAAGTGCTACCCTCTGAAAGTACTTGCTGTGTAACCTTCCAGGCACTTGAAGGTGGAAAGAATTCCTTCTGAGACATTTGTTTATAAATCTAGAAGATTCTGTGATGCTGACATGGGGATGATGGGGAGCATGTGGTGATTTTCTCTATATTGATTTCTGCCCATGGCTTTCCTTGCCTTTCTCTTGAGCCTTCTGATGGCCCGGCCACGTTACCACAGTTCCACATGTGGCCAGCAGAGGGCAGAAGTACAGCGCCAATGTTCCCATCCCGCAGGTGGGATCCACATCCTCTAAGAAAAATCCTGCTGCTCTAAGACATAAAAGGGAGCTCACTGAGTGCTGTTGATGCTGCTCCCTCAGGAGTCAGAATCCAGCTGACTGTACAGGGCTGCCGACGAAGCAATGCCAAGCTGAACTGTGAAAACCATGGTTTTCGGCTAAAATATTTATTGGGATTAAGAGTCAAGAGAACAAGCCCTTGGAGGGCAGTGAAATCTCTGACAATATACAAGCTGTTTTCTGCTGGGCATGGAGACAGAGGATTGAACTAAAGGATTCTGGGAATTCTGTTTATCCCAGTAAAGCGCATCTTAAAATCCTTGCTTAGACTATTTCTGAGAAGAAGGGAAAGTTCTGTTAAATCACCAGGCAGAACTTTCAGGTGTCGCTGGCCACGGCTGACACAATGAATATGCAAATACGGCAGGTACCTCTTAGGTAAAAGATAAAAAAACGCTGTTCTCCTGGGTGGGCAGTTGACTGTGGTGCTCTCCCACCCAGGCCCAGATGCTGCTCCCTGTGTTAGTGATAAAACTTTCGTAATTTATGAGAAAATCATCAAGGAGACAACAGATAGCTCTGTAGCTGTGCTTTCCACCAATAAAAGAAAACAGAGATAAGAGTAAAAAACAAACAAAAAAGAGGGTCTGTTACAGGGGAAAAAGGAAGGCACAAGACAGTATGGAACAGAAAAAGGAGAGTTTAGGTTCTATACTTGAATGAATAATTGCAAGGCCTTCAAAGCTCTTTGAGATTGAAAACATTCTGAAAACCTAATTAAGGCAGGAAAGCGCAAAATCCAAGTCCCCCTCATTAACTTCTGCTAAATCACATGTAGTCAGTGGAAATCAATTAAAGAAAATTGGGGCAGTTAATGATCTACTCTCTGCAACCTAGATGCTCAAGAAGGGGTTTGATATGGTGTGTTGTACCTTCTTAGTCCTCAGCTTAAAAAAGTAAAACCCATTTAATGTTTACTTTGCTCCCCCAACTGTGAAGACCTCACATTTTGCAAGGCAAGTCTCCGCGCCGTGGACGCTATTTCTATAACAGTGAAGAGGTTCACCTTAAGAGGCATTTTGCAGTATTCGTTGAGCTGGGGCACGTCAAAAACCAGACGTCGCAAGAGTTGCTGTAACATGGAAGGCCTCAAGTGACTGCGGTATGGAATAAAGAGATCGAATTAAAAAAGTAAGAAAGAATATAATAAAGGAAGGAAGAAAGAATGAAAAAAGAAACACTCATCCATAACCATACACCAACGCTAAGCCGCCAAACACTTAGCTCCTAAAACAAGATCTTGGGTAAATCACAGTCAATGATAACACACTTTAAAAAGTGAGTACACTTGACCCTCGAACATCATGGCAGTTAGGGGTCCAACTCCTGATTTCGGCTCAGGTCATGATCTCAGGGTCGTGAGATCGAGCCCCCTGTTGGACTCAGTGGGAGTCTGCTTGTGATTCTCTCTCTCCCTTTGCCCCCCCCACCCCCAACTCTCTCTCTCAATCTCTAATAAATAAATAAATCTTTAAAAAAAATCCACGTATGACTTTTGACTCCCTCCAAAACTTTACTAATAGCCCACTGGTGATGGGAAGCCTCACCAATAACAAACAATTGATTAACACATATTTTGTGTTACACGTATCATATACTGTGTTCTTACAATAAAGGAAGCTAGAGAAGATATTAACAAAAATCATAAGGAAGAGAAAATACATTTATAGTATTGTATTTATTGAAAAAAATCCATGTACAAGTGGACCCGCACAGTTCAAACCTGTGTTATTCAAGGGTCAACTGTATAGTTAAAATATAGGAAGAGGAATGTGTGGCTAATGAATTGAGCTACCTAAGGTAAAGTCTCATCACCAGGTGACAAGATGTTGTAGGGTCTATGCACACTCAAAATGCAGTCATTGATTATGTACAAAGAATGTAATAGAAAGAAGGTGCAGTTGATTTTATAGCCATCTCTAAGGGCCAACTGTCCAAAGGATGAAGCTGGAGCTGACCTGTGCATAGGTGGAATCTGAGGCCACCTACTGGTGTGATCAGAAGGGAATTTAAGGCCCTCTGAGCCACCATCCTGAAATCCTCACTACTGGAATATCTTTAAGTTAAGGCTCTCTCCTCAAAAAAACTTTTAACAGGCAAATGCAGTAACTAATTAGAAAACAATTTATCAGATTATCAAAGAGCTCTAAGGAACCAAAACATTAGTTCTTAATCTGAACACTGAATACTTGCCTGAAAGACAGTCTCATCTTCTGGTCCACGAACCCTCAGGGCAAGAGCCTGAGCTGTGTCCCCCATTTCTTTTTTTTTTTTTTTAAGATTTTTATTTATTTGACAGAGAGAGACACAGCAAGAGAGGGAACACAAGCAGGGGGAGTCGGAGAGGGAGAAGCAGGCTCCCCGCGGAGCAGGGAGCCCAATGTGGGGCTCGATCCCAGGGCTCTGGGATCATGACCTGAGCCGAAGGCAGACGCTGAATGACTGAGCCACCCAGGCGCCCCTGTGTCCCCCATTTCTTCACAGTGAGAGATGAACTCAAGGAAGAGGTGATCAGAAAGCTTGTGGCAAGGGGGTGGGGGGAGGGGACCGAGCATATCCTACGAGGAGATGACTGAGAAAGGGTGGGTGTGTGGCTAAGGCCTGGAAGCTTCCTCAGACTGGAGTCACTGGAGTTTTTCAATTACACAATTAAAGGCAGCTGACAGGGAAGCATATTCGCAGGTGAAAAACACGGGCAGGGGTACTTACTTGCAAATGGCAAGCAAACATTCTTCTATGGTGTCCCTCTGAGCTTTGGTGAGGGACCGTCCCTTGGAAAGCCTGTATATTGTCTGTAGTGTAGAATCGATCAGAGACGTGTAGTGTTCTGTTCCGGCAAAGAGAGGGGCGCATCTTGTGAGGAGCGGGAGCACGGCAGAACATAAATACCTATTCAGGGCAAGTGCTACCTCTGTGGTGCTCAGGGAAACCTAGGAAAGGGGATTGGGACTCTGGTTAATCTCCCCGGGAAAGACAGAGCAAAGCTTACCCCGAGCACGGAGCTCCTGTCTAGCAGGTGGGAAAGCTTACACGCAACAGTGTCTCACAGCAACAGAGTGCACAACTTTCTACCTTGTCAGCAGACCCACTTCTCTTCTGCATTTTCAGTGAGAAAATACAAAGTCAGGTTAAAAGAAAAGAAAAAAACCGAAGGAACGCAAAGGCCGGCTGGCCCTAACTCATTCCAAATGATCCACAACCATCTGTTTCCCTCAAAGAGAGATTCTAAAACCTATTAACATCAGCTGATGATCGGTCTAACCCAACGTTCTTCGTGTTTGCAAAGGCCAGCTAACAAGCTACTATGTCATTCTTCTGCTTGAGCTCTCTTTTCTCACCTAATGGAGACTCACAAGTTCTCTCTTGTGATTTTGAGATTAGTAAGTGGCTATTGGACAAGCAAGCCATCAAACTACTGGTTTTGTGACATTTTATAGACAGAAAGTGGAGCTCTGACCCCCATCACTTAAATTATAAGCATTGTGAGCCATTCACGATCTAATAAATGGCATGGGGTGGAAGTCACTAAAGGGAACCTAACTTTGCATGGGAAAAGGGTACACGGAATAGAAACTTAGGACCCGCTCTAAAATTCTGCTGTCATTATCACTCACAGTGTTCTTTCTCATTCATTTAGACAGGCTAGACACAAGGAATGCCCACTTAGTGACACTTTGTCAAAGCATTCTTAGCTACCATTTTGGAAAACTGAAGAACTTCAAAAGAAACCTTGAGATCCACAAAGATGAAATCTTCTCATTATATCCTGTGATTATCACAGCCGTTAGATCTGTAACACATTTTCTATAACTTATGACGTGATAAACTGTTTTGAACTGTACACATTTCCGGGTATTCCTATTAATTTTCAAAAGTTTGTCTTTGAGAAAAGATTCACTAATCAGACTGAAAAGAAAGAGCAAATCTTTCACATTTATCATTTTGACAGAGTTGTCACAATGGGGAAGGACAGAGTTTTGATTCCAGTGGCTTAAAAGTTTTCAAAAGAGAATGCATGTACTAAGGAACTGAATGTTTAACTTCTTGTGCTGCAGATGGTACTTAGACAAGCATGTGATTTGAACACCAAATGGTAGAACAGCATTTTGCCATTTATTTGATCTACAAAAAAATCAAATGATCTGATCAGGAACCTTGAGAATGTCTCACAAGTTAAAACAATTACTTTTTTAAATTAAGGAATTTATAGAAAAACTCAAAACAAAAGTAGCTGTGGAACCATTGTTTTAATTATCCAAAAGGACCATATGCCCCTGACACTTTCATGGATGTACCATTTCTTATCCCCATGCCACAGATAGGAATGGAGCTCCCATTCAGACTGGGGCTTGGATTGCTTTCCCATTGCTGGGTGATCCCATACATCTGTGAGTAACCCATTCAAATCGAATCCATGCCAATTAAGGTACGGGCTGGCAGACCACCCATTACAGAGCTCAGACTTCTGTCTCTGTTGGACACTAGGTGGAGCCTTGAGAGACTTTATGACTGATTAAGAAGACATGTTTCTTCTGGCTCTTTAAAAGTAACCCTACACTGGCAAGATGTTTTTAGACTTATGCTGATTGAATTATTCTTTTCTCCTTGGACCCAGGACTCCTGGTGTACTGTTCCTGACTTGGGGCATTATGCATCTACACTTTATAACTCCTGGGGCCTCCGGTCTCGATGTCTATTGATGTTGGATTCTTTACCCTTGACTTTCGAACTTGGGTTTGCCCTTGACCTCTGGTCTTGACCTTGTCATGCCCAATACCCCATAATTGCTTGACTTGGAGACTATCTTTCCTGATGGGCAGTGCATGAAACTTAAGGAAGGAGAGTGAGAAGAGTATTTCCAGCCTATAATTCTGCCAACCAGACTTTTTCATAAGCAATAAGCCCTGGTTCTCAACTGAGGAAGACACTGTCCCCAAGAGGACATTTGATGATATCTAGAATTGGTTTTATAGGTGGTACTACTGATATCTAGTGGGTACAGGCCAGGGATGGTGCTAAATATCTTACAATGCACAGGATGTGCCCCCACAACAGATAGTGCCAAGAAACTTGCAACAGAAGAACCTGAATTGAATATTTGAGGTTAAGTTTACCTACATTTAAGTCTCTGGCACAACAAATTAGCATCTTCCATTTCTTGGTGCCTCTGTTTTCTCACCCTTTAAAGCAGCCTGCTAACACGTAATCAGTAAATAGAAAACATTCACTTTGAAATCCATGTCACCAATGTACAATGATGGGAAAAATATTTTTTCTTATTTTAGCCACTTACCGTATCTAGAGAGGCAGAGGCTCTTAAGTCGGGTAAAAATCCAACCTCTAGCAAGTGGAGCAGAAAAGTTTGATCCTTAATGCCATAAACACGATCCAAGAACAGCACCATGGGTGCCTTGTGGTCAGGGCAGAAGTTGGCTGCCATATCTGGCTCGCTAACGGACCCATCTGAAAGACCCAAAGACAACGTCATGTCCCCTTTTCTATCTCCACAGTCTCAAAGGCAACACAGAGCGCGTCTGTCTACGCTTTGTTATCCTAACAAGCAATAGGAATACAATATTGTGCTGAAGCCAGCTGATACCGACTTGGGAAAGCTGGTTGTTTACACTCCGGAATTTTTTGAACCAGTTGTTAGACATACTCATTATTAAAAACTAAGATTTACAATTAAGTAAATTATATTTAGGAAGGTGACAAATACTCAAAACTCGTCACCTCCTAATGATCTCACTATAAACTATACTCTTGAGGTTATTTACATTTATTTTACTTGCATGTTGGAAATACAATACAATGGTGGGCCATGTGTATTCTCTTTCCAACTCCATGGCTCAGTGACACATATTGATAGCTTGCACTGGACCATGGTTAGAGGACTTACACCTCAGAAATGGGCAAATGTCAGGCATCGGGGCTTGAGTTTTCGCTTTGTTGACTGAAGACACAAGAAAGGAAGGGAGAAAATGTAAGGTAGATTAAATTTAAGAGTGTGTCTTTTCTGTAGCCATTGTATCATAAATAGCACAAAACTGAGGAAATATCCTCTTAGTATTTGGAAACTATTATCTGATTTAGGTGAAATTGAGAACAGATCATCCAGTAATTCTAATCTTATTTTGATAAAAAAAAAGCTCAGAGATGAAGTGAGGAATACCATGAAGAAAATAAAAACTGCTTGACTTGGAGAATAAAGACAGGAGTTTGAAAGAGGACACAAAAGAAAAACAGTCTTCCTCCTAATATTATGTTAACATCAAAAACGAGGAAAAAGAGCCCCTAAAGGATCAAGCTAAGGCAGAGCATATTTACATACGGTACTTCAGAAGTTACCCTAATAGCCCCGAAGGTTTAGTGCTAACCAGCCCAGAGCCTCATTCAGCCCAGGGATCAGGGCAGGGCAGAGGACGAAAGCAAGAAGGGAAGGGACCTTCCTAACAGGAAGCCGCTTGCCTCTCCTGGACACCAGGGGGAGCCGGATCTGAACGGTGGAGAGCTGAATTCATCTTTCCCACATACCTTGTGCTCTGAGGAACATTATTTTTTTTTAATTTTTAATTTTATTCATTTATTCATTTATTTTAAGGAGGTTCCAATGCAGGGCTTGAACTCAACAAGCCTCAAATTAAGACCTGAGCTGAGATCAAGAGTTGGGACACCCAAATGACTAAGCCACCCAAGTGCCCCTGAGAAGCATTATTTTTATAAGATGTTTTGTGCTCAAAAAGTTTGGGAAATAGTAAGTTCAACATTTATTTTATCATATCTTTTTTCAAAGGCTCTATAATCTTAATGTAATTCATGATAAATGTGTTATTTTTGAGACTGATGTCACCAAGATGGAGGAGTAGGAGACCCCAGCCTTTGTCTCCCACAAAAATCAACAATTAGACAGCTATCCATGAACAAAAACACCACTGGGAGAGGTCAGGATTCTACTTGAGAAACTTGAGCAACACAGTAGAACAAAAACCCCAAGAATACACAAAAAGGTAAAGATGCATTTCGCTGGCCTCATCCCAGGCTGGCACTGTTCAGAGCCAAGTGGAAGCTCCTCAGCTAGAAAGAGTTCGGTGTACTGGGAAGGGAGAACTGGGTGAACAATCACCTCCTCCAGACTTTCGGGGCACTACATAAAGGACAGCTGTTCAGGTTCACCCCTCCTAGAGACCAGTGAAGCAGAGATGTCTCAGAACAAGAAAGAAGGGCAGGGGCTACCCACATCAACCATGCAGTGGGAGTCGCTGTGTTTTCAGTGACCGGCTCTGAACAGGACCCCAGCTCTCACTATGGGAGAACCCAACATCCAGCATAGCCACCGTGAAACCCTGGCAGATTTCCCAGGTTTTGTGTGTGCAGATGCCCAGCCACCTGGGTCTCTTCCCACTCCCATCTCCCTCACTGCCAGAACCCAGGATCTGTACTGGCAAGTAGTCCTGGGCTCTGCAGCTGTGTGAGTTCAAGATGTCAGCTAGACTCTTGCAGCTGCTTCCCAGCACTGGGTGTGCCCTTGGGAAGACTTCCATCACTGGCCTCTATTTTTAAAAAAAATTTTTTTTTTTTAAGATTTTTTTAAATTTATTTATTTGAGACAGAGAGAATGAGAGAGAGAGAGCACATGAGAGGGGGGAGGGTCAGAGGCAGAAGCAGGCTCCCTGCCGAGCAGGGAGCCCGATGCGGGACTCAATCCAGGGACTCCAGGATCATGACCTGAGCCGAAGGCAGTCACTTAACCAACTGAGCCACCCAGGCACCCCACTGGCCTCTATTGCCATGCACACACCTGGGCTGAGATCCTGCAGCCATGGGAGTGCATGCTGACATACAGGGCCCTCCAGCTGCTTGTGGGCCCAGCCCTGACCTTGCCTCTGGTCAGTGGCCTGCACTGCTGGGCTCCTCTGTAGCTAGCATCTGCAACTATGAACTTGCATCCCACTGGCCCGAGTCTTGTCACTGGCTTCCACTGCTGTGCACTCATTGTGAGACCCTGCAGCCACAGGCAGGCATGCTAATAGCCAGGGTCCATGTAGGTGCTAGTGAACCCATATAGTTCTCCCTGATCCTTGCTGCTGGCCCTGGCTCCTGCCACTCCATGTGTGTCTGCAATTGGCTTACGCCACTCCATAGGCACCTGCAGCTGGTCCCTGTGGCGGAATGTGTACACACCCCCAGCTCCAGCTACCACCACTGCCTGACCTCATTCCTAGTTGTTAGATGTGGACTTATTGCTGAGGACCCCAACAGCCCTTGCAGCTCCCGAGGATTCCCAGCAGCACTTGCCAAGGACACATAATTATCAATGTGGTGGACCCCAGTGGCCTGAGCTGCCAAGACATCACGCCCCCACCCCCAGACACGAAGCCAACACCCAGCCCTGTACTTGGTGCCCTGTCCCACTAGACCTGGGGTCACAGCACGCTCTAACATGCCCTCACCTACAGGTGCAGTTCTTTCCTTATCAAAGTCAGTCCATTAAGTCTGGAAGAGGTGACTGCTTCTTCCTGTGTGCAGGGATCTATGTGAGGCTATAGGTACCACAAAGAAGGGAAACAGGACACCACAAAAGGAACACAGAAACCTTCTAGTAATTTGACTCCAAAGCAATGGAGATACATGAATTACCTGACAAAGAATTCAAAATAATTATTCTCAAGATGCTCAGAGAGCTACAAGAGAACATAGGAAAGCAATTAAATGAAATCAGGAAAATACAAGAAGAAAATGAAGTAGAAAACATAAAAAAACAAATATAAATTTTGCAGCTGAAGAATACAATGACTGACAAATGATGAGAGACGATGGACTCTGAAGAACAAACTGAGGGTTCTAGAGGGGAGGGGGGTGGGAGGATGGGTTAGCCTGGTGATGGGTATTGAGGAGGGCACGTTCGGCATGGAGCACTGGGTGTTATGCACAAACAATGAATCATGGAACACTACATCTAAAGCTAATGATGTAATGTATGGTGATTAACATAACAATTAAAAAAAAAGAATACAATGACTGAATGAACGAATTCATTGTTCTGAGCACTTCAACACCACACTGGACCAAGCAGAAGGATCAGTGAGCTCAAGAAAAGATCATTTGACATTATCCAGTAAGAGGAACAAAAAGAAAAAAAGAATGAAAAGGAATGAAGAAAGCCTATGGGATTTATGGGACACCATTAAGAGAAACAATCTACACATCATTGGAGTCCCACAAGGAAGAGAGGGAAAAGTAGAAAACTTATTTAAATATTGTTGAGAACTTCCCAAAACTGAGGAGATCTTTAACATCCAAGTTCATGAAGCTAGTAGGTCATCCCCAAACCTACAGAATGGGAGAAAATATTTACTAACCATGCATATGACTAGGAGTTAATGTCCAAAATATAAAAGGAACTCATACAACTCAAAAGCAAAAGACCCCAAATAAGCCTACTAAAAAGGTGCAGAAGACATAAATAGACATTTTTCCAAAGAAGACATCCAGATGGCCAAGAGACACATGAAAAGATGCTCAACATCACTCATCATCAGGGAAATACAAATCAAAACCACAATGAGATACCACCTCACACCTGTCAGAATGGCTAGTATCAAAAAGACAAGGAATAGTAGATGCTGGCAAGGATGTGGAGGAAAGGGACCCCTTGTCACTGTTGGTAGAAACAGAAATTGGTGCAGGTGCTATGGAAAACAGTATGAAGATTCCTCAAAAAAATAAAAACTAGAACTGCCATATGATCCAGCAATTCCACTTCTGGGTATACACCCATAGGAAATGAAATCACTACCTCAAAGAGATACCCACACCCATATGTTCACTGCAACATTATTCACAAGAGCCAAGACATGGACACAGTCTGAGTGTCTGTTGATGGATGAATGGATAAAGAAAATGTGAACGAACACACACACACACACAGAGGAATATTATTCAGCCATAAGAGCGAAGGAAATCTTGCCATTTGCAATAATATGGATGGACCTTGAGGACATTACGCTAAGTGAAGTAAGTCAGAGAAAGACAAATACTGTATGGTCTCACTCATATGTATAATCTAAAAACACTGAAATTATAGAAATACAGAGTAGATTGCTGGTTACCAGGGGTTGGGGGAAGTGGGAGAAATGGGCAGATGCTGGTCAAAGGGTACAAACTTTCAATTAAAAGATGAGTGAGTCCGGGGCGCCTGGGTGGCTCAGTCGTTAAGCGTCTGCCTTTGGCTCAGGTCATGGTCCCAGGGTCCTGGGATCGAGTCCCACATCGGGCTCCCTGCTCAGCGGGAAGCCTGCTTCTTGCTCTCCCACTCCCCCTGCTTGTGTTCCTGCTCTCGCTATCTCTCTCTCTGTCAAATAAATAAATAAAATCTTTAAAAAAAAAAAAAAAAAAGATGAGTAAGTCCGGGGACATAATGTACAGCATGGCGACCACAGTTAACAGTATTGTATCCTTGGAAGTTTCTGTTAAAGAGCTGAAATGTTCTCAATATAACAACAAAAAAGGTAATTACATAATGTCACAGATGTGTTAACTAAATTTATTGTGGTAAACATTTGCTACACACACACACACGTATAAAATCATCACACTGTACACCTTAAACATACATGTTATATATCAATTGTATCTCAATAAAGCTGGAAAAAATGTGATACACTCCAAAGCCTTTCCCAAACTTACTTGACTCCAAACTTCTCAACACATACATCAATTAGTATTTTCTACAAAAACGTTCGCTGGAACACCCAGTTTGGGAAACACCATAACAGTCAGACTCATGTTGTCTTTTCAATTCCTCCACCTGCCAGGAAGAACCTGCCTGTATAGCAGGGGGAGGGAACGGGAGAAATGGAATGCTTTGGGAAAAGATTAAGTTTTGCAAAGCTAACACTGATTGATGCCAAATCAATCATCCAAGTAGCACTGGGATGGGGGGAGATATCTTTATATCCATGGCCAGGAGGTCCATGGGACTGTGGCAGAAGGGAGCCTAAGTCAGGCCCTATCCATCTGCTGCCCCACCTGGCTGCACAATCTGGGGACACTGAGGCAAAGGAGAAGGAGGACTGAGGTGAGAGCTTTCATTTGTCCCATTCCATCAGCCTCCTTCAGAGGGTTAGAGTGTTCAGAGGACTGTGAGGTCTAGAATGGCCCTATCCACCGGGTGTAGGGTGCAGGGGCCTTGGACACAGGGAAGCAGAGGAGAGAGCAGCCAGCCGGAGCCAGGAGGAAAGAACTCCTCACTGCCAGAAAAAGAGCAAGACCTTCCCCAGTGCTGCCTGCCCTGCAAGTGGGAGCCTGGCAGGACTCAGCCTTCGGCTGCTTCTCTTACCTTTGTTCAGGGAGGGCACCTTCAAGGGGATGCTGATGATCCCGACCAGGTCCTCTGTGGGGACGAGGGAGCGCAGAATTGACCTGATCCGGATGGCTTCCCCCTTTCCTGTCTGGATAAGCTGCAACGCAGGGTTGGAGAATGAGATTAAGGAGGCTCCCATACCTCTTCCCCACCCCATGTCCAAACCACCGGCAGTGACATTGTTCTTAAGGCCGGGTATGCTTCTATACTTCCCTAACTGCCACAGACGTTTAGGGTTATGGGGCAAAAGGGGAGATTTCTCTCGATTTTCCACAAGAGGTGCTACTGAGGGAATAACCCTGACCGAGGAGGTCATTTGATTCCTTTGCTGGGATTACAATGGTCAGGCGGTTATGGGATCAAGTCTCTGCAGTAAATGCGGGGGCTGCTGGGGTTTCTCAGAGTCACTGCAATCCTGGGAGCTCTCCGGGGCCATGACGGAGGTGTTGACACTGTGGCCACAATTCTCAACTTTAGAATTCAGTGAAACATAGAAATGACTGATGAATTTCATTTCCTAAAAGTCTGATTAATGCTTGGGCTGGGGGTGGAATTTCGAGGACGTCATGGAGGATGTGAGCGTCTCAGTGGAGTTATCCTGAGATGGATAACCTGATGCATTCAACCAGGAAGGGGCCAACCAGCCTGTGCAGGGGCACATCCTCGGGAACATGGGGGCAGCAGGTACACTTCTGGGCACAGGCTCTCAGCTGAGAACTGAACTGTTACGAGGTCAGGATGGAATATGCCCTGGTCAGCTGGATGGTGTGCTGGAAGATGGCTCTTGGAGGCCCCAGGGGAAAACTGCCTATGCGCTCACCCTAGCTGCCACCTCTCATTCCTGTGGGTATAAGGGAGGCTGTCAGTGATGATGGCATCTACCCTCCCACCACCACTTACAGAGTAGGGGCCCAAGGGAGGGGTGCTGGGAAGGGGTATGTGTCAAGTGCTGAAGCAGAGGGGCAGGAAGGAAGGAAGCACCTCCTTCACAGATGGGGCTCTAATGGCTTAGGGGTCTCATGAGGGTGTCTTCCTGAGAATAAGCCAACTGTGTCACCTGCTTTCTGAAGTGATGACAGGTGATCCGGGGAGCTGACACCTGCCCCATCCTGTTCCCAGACTGCAGAACACCCTAGTATTTCCCTTGCTTCCTTTCAAGCTTCCTTTATTTGTTTAAAGGTGTAGAAATGTAAAGATGGGCCTTGTGGATAAGGTTGGTTTATCACATAGTAGGAACCAGAATCTTCAGTTAAGAATTCTGATCAGGTGGGCGCCTGGGTGGCTCAGTTGGTTAAGCGACTGCCTTCGGCTCAGGTCATGATCCTGGAGTCCCGGGATCGAGTCCCGCATCGGGCTCCCTGCTCGGCGGGGGGTCTGCTTCTCCCTCTGCCCTCCCCTCTCTTGTGCTCTCTCTCTCTCATTCTCTCTCTCAAATAAATAAAATCTTAAAAAAAAAAAAAAGAATTCTGGTCAGGCTCCCCTATTAAGATTTAGACTTTCTTCTATCCACAGTACTTTTAACATAGATTCTTCCATATTGTAATAGTCTCCCTAAACACATGAGATTAAGGAGGCTAGACTGGGCTAGATTGTGTTTTAGGCAAGCCCATGACCTACTGGAAGAAAGTTAAGAGTGGATGCTGTAGTGCAGTGTTCTAACCCATAGGTCATGACCAATTAGTGGGTGTAAAATCAAATTAGTGGGTTGTGACTTGCATTAAAAAGCAAAGTATATTAGTATAGACTAGCAAATATTAGAGTGAGGTGTCTGTAGTAAGGGTAAATTTTGCTTCTGGAATATATGTATACTAGGTAGCAATGGAAATTATTATTTCTTACTATACCTAAAACAATTTTTTTCATTAAGAACTTTGAAAGCCACTACTTGAATGGGTTCTTTCATTAGTACTTAAAAAAATACAACATATCCACTGTTAACTTGTCAATGACCAAATACACAATCTCATCAATACCAGATACCACTGTTTATATCAACCCAATCTGCACTGCAAGCACTTTTTGGGGGATACCTTGGAATAATCCAAATGCAGTGAGCAGGGCAGAAAGAGGCAGGCAGGCACCAGAGCCTCGAATGAGCAAATCAAACAGTTCTTTTAAAGAATTACCTAGTACATTTTGTAATTAATAATTTTTAAATCTTTTCTATTTTGATATAAAAAGCAACTATTTCCTCCCTCACTTATGACATGAGGCCTTCTGTGAAATAAGGTCACTCTCTCTCTGCCCCGAGCATAGGTGAAAAAGGGAAGAGGAAGAACACAACTTTTTAGGTTAAAACTGGGGGCCTGAGAAGGCATCCCATAAACATCGAACCATCTTTTTCCAGATGCCCGCAGAGCTTATCTCCGGAAAATAATCAAACGTGAACCGTGGGAAGAGACTGCCTTTCTGGTGTCTCACACCATGGGCATTGGGAAAAGAGGATTTTCCATGTGGAGTGTCCCAATGGCCACAGTCAAGAATCAAGTTGGTCACATTCTGACCATATTGAAGGATATGGAAACATAATTTTTAGGGGCTTCTGAAACAGAATATGTGGGGGATGTGCCCAGCTAGCACCACAGAGAAATCACACACACAGGGATTTGCTCAGGAGTCATTCCTTTAGAAGGCTGCAGAATCGGCTACAAGAGATGGAAACGACTTTTGATGTTAGCTGGAAGGAACTGAGAGAAAGGGGTGTTAGCAAATGCCAGAGACTGAAGAAGAAATTACATTCAGGGACTCTCCAGCGCTCTTCACTCAAGCCCCTCAAAGTTGCCCTCTGGGAACTCACGTGCATTTCAGGTGCACAGCGGCCCAGGAGATCTATAAGAGCTGAATAAAAAGACATAATTGCGTTGCCCATGTGCACGATCTCTTCATCTTCACTGTCCTCCAAGCTGCGGAGAGAGAACCAACATGGGGGAGGTGTGAGGAAGGCTGGCAGGTGTGGCCATGTTGTTAGACATGAGCTGCTTGACCTGGAAACACTCTGCTCATCCTGAGCATCACACATCCTTTCCCCGGGACACCTTCTCTCCCAACAAGGTGGTTTTGCTCAGTAAGCTCAAAGGACCCAAATATTTGTCCGTGGAATTCCTATGATCCCCTGAACTTTAAGGCCTAAGTACTGCCATGAGCTGATCTTGCAGACCATACATACCCATGGAGTGGCGCAGTAATCCCCAAAGCTCCTACCAACCATTCATTCCATTTCCCTTCTTGAATGTACATGGAAAGCATACCGGACATGGAGCCAGGAGGGGTAAGTCCATGCCCTGGATCTGTTGCTAACAAGCTATATGACCCCGGCCTCGGTTTTTTCATGCAACGTGAGGAAGGTGCAGCAGATTACATTTTGGGTTCTTTCTAGTTCTACCAGATCACCTACCAGAATGAATAACCAAAAAACCCCCCAACTGGCTAGAGAATTACCCCCGTTGGGTCATACCCATTCTCCAGATTCTGGGGTCTGATCTAGAGGCTATGATAAAGGAAAGGGAGCTGGGCATGATACACCAACTACATCCTGAACCTTTAAATACTGGGATTATTGATGCTGTAATTTTTCACATCCTGCACTCTCTTTTTTACCTAAGGAATCAAATCAAAACACTTTCAGAAGGGAAAGTGGAGGGTACTACCTCTTTTTAAAAGCGAGGTAAGAGAGGAGGCACTGAGGTTCAAATTCTGAAGGGAATGGGCTGAAGTGAGACTGTGGCCGTTAGTAACCTTGGTCAGTCCAGGCTTTAGCCTCGGCAGCTTCCTCCTGTAGCGATGCCATGGGGAGGTGTAGTGGTGGCTGAAAGAGCTTGCAGACGTCTCGATCTGCCCGTTGGTGTAGGAGTGGAATAGGAGAAATGCAAAAGGGTGAAGGTGATCCTGACCACTAGGTTTACTGGGAGAGTCAGGACAGCAATGTGCTTGACAAAGTGATTTAAAATATTTTAACTACAACTATAAAGAACCTGTGCTTTCCCCACCAGGGGGAAGTTATCGATATTTCCTTAATAATCCAGGTACTGACCATCTTTGGGAGCTCACCAACTGTATCAGTGCCGCAAGGCAATTCCATTGACTTACACTTCTCTCTTGTATCCCTGAGAGGGGAGGTCGAGGGCTGGGTTCTCAGAGATCTTAATGGCGCCCTGCATGGCTGCCAATAGACCGTTTCCTCCTTCACCTCGCAGGGCTGGGCCGAAGCACTCCGGGCGTCTGATGAGCAGCTTGACCACAACACTAGCATTTTCTTCCACACTTTCGCCTAAGGAAAAGGGGCATTATTTCCTTTTTATTGGAAAGGACAACCCCAGGGTTTATTTCTAAATTGATGAGGTTGGGAGAACAGTACTGGCTTGAGCTTGTCACTCATTTGTAAAATTAGGAGGTAAAACTGGTAGAGAGAAAGGTGAGCTTTGATAAATTAGGTCCAGATCTGTTTTTGAAGTATTAAGATTAACCATTATAAAACAGAATCTTAAAGTTCAGGATTTTGTGCTGTGATTATTTCACTACATTTAGATCCTCAGAAAGCAAAAAATGCACTACTGAGTCTTCCCCAGATTACTGATTCAGTCACAAGTGACTTAGAGGACAAAGAACTTGACATCTGGGGCGCCTGGGTGGCTCACTCGTTAAGCGTCTGCCTTCAGCTCAGGTCGTGATCCCAGGGTCTTGGGATCGAGTCCCACATCGGGCTCCCTGCTCGGCAGGAAGCCTGCTTCTCCCTCTCCCACTCCCCCTGCTTGTGTTCCCTCTCTCACTGTCTCTCTCTGTCCAATAAATAAATAAAATCTTTAAAAAAAAAAAGAACTTGACATCTTTGTTAACTTCACGAGAGGCTGTGAAAACCTACCTCCTTCCTTCCCTGAGAAGAGGTAAAATGGTAACTCCAGCTGATGTGCCTCAATTAAGATCTAAGGAAACAAATGTTAGCCCCCCAAATGCATTCTCAGAGTCTAAACACGTACCTCAGAACAACCAAGTTTGTGTGGATGGACATCAGGGCGTTTCTGACATTATTGATCCAGATAATCTACTTGGTAAATTTGTCCTGGTTATTCCTAAGTTATCTCTCTGGGAAGCTGAAGGTTGGAGAATTGTATTCTGCTGGTATTTTCTCTTTGGAAGAACATGGACAACTAAGACAGGGCTCATTTCCCAAAGCAGTGATGAAGCGGTGGAACTGGAACACTTAGGGAGGGGGAGCCAGTGGCTCTCAGAGAAAATTCTTGTCACTGAAAGCAGTTCTACAGCTTGTTCAAACAACTTCATGAAACACATCTTCTGCCTCAGATGAAATCTTAATTTGTGTTGAGAATTTATCCCTGGGCTAAGACTCTGAGAAAAGACTTTTTTGATGTTGTGTATCAGATGAAGGCTGACAAAAATTTTTTCTACAAGATCGTCAGATATCCTTGGAGGGTTGAGCTCTCTAACAGAGGCTGGCAACTTGCATGAACCAAGTCATTCCAAGTGGTTGAGACTTATGATCTCTTCCTTAGGGCTTTCTAACCTATGGAGGAAGGAGCTGGGCATAGGTCAGTAAACTACTATGGAAGCACAGAGAGCAAATGAGGAACTGTTTCCCCATTTGGTCATTAATTCAACCATTCATTAAGCTCACATTACTCATTAGTCACTGATTCTTTGGCCCAGTGCACAAGCAGTGTAGAAGGCAGGCAAGGTCCAAGCCTGGACCCCAGAATGAGATGAGTGGAAAGGTCTATTTACCTGCAGCAGAGCTTCCCAAATACCATACAGATATGTGAGCAAGAAATAAATGCTTATTATTCTATGCCATTGAGACTATAATGCTTTTTGTTATGCAGCAGAGGTCAATTAACACAGGCTGAGAGTAGAAACAGGGAAATAGTTCCTATGCAGCCCCAGTGGTCCAGGTGGAAGATAATGATGGTTTGGAGTAGGATGTGGCCAGTGGAGATGGAGAGAAATCCAAGTTGATGGATTCCAGGTAAATTTTAGACACTGAGCCTACAGAATTTTAAGTGGACTGAATGTGGGGATAAGGAAAAAGTCTGAATGGAGGATGCCACCTAAGATTTTTGAGTATCTGCAGTTAGTAGTGCTAGCTAGCTAGGGACATGGGGAAGCTAAGAGAACAAGTCTGGGGCAGATATACAAATTAAGCCTTAAGATCTACAAAATGTGAAATGCCTATCCAACGTTCAAGTAGAAATATCAAGTAGGCAGCAGGTTACACAAGTCTGGGGCTCAGGGAAGAGAAAAAGGATGGAAATGTGTATTTGGGGGACCATTAGCAAACATGTGGAATTTAAAGATAAGGGATTGAATGAAAATCTTGCAGGATGGACTGGTATAGTAGTCCAGAAATTCTGGAGGCTAGTATTTAATTCCAGAATCATGCTAAAATGTTGCCCATGTATCTAGAGTTTGGATCCATATCGCTTTTTCATGAAATGTGTTAAATAAAACTTGAGTGAGCCTGAAACCTGGAGTCAGAGTTGAGGTGTGCTCTAATAGAATAGAACTCACCTGTTAAATAGGGACATTCTCACTGACTTGATGAAAATCAGTTTGTGGTGAGTATCAGGATCATAATACTGTCACTTCGGGGGAATAATGTTGATGAAGCAGCTTTTGCCCTGCTTTACTATTTCAGTTAAAATCCACAATATTATGTAGGTACCAGGCTTCATTTGCCATTGTTATCAATAAAATGATTGATGAAGAGCCCATGTACATATGGATTCAGCACATTTGGACTCATGCCAAAATGCTCAGCCATCAGCACTGCTGGAATCCCACAGGCAGCAGTGGAGGAGAAATGCTGAATAATTTACTTAGCATGAAAATAACAAGGCCACACAGCTTTTCACCCCAGCCAGATTTCCTCATTTTGGTGTTCTGGGTATTCATTTGCCATTGGCTTATTTATTTTGAGTAATTTTTTTTATTATGTTCAGTTAGCCAGCATATAGTACATCATTAGTTTTTGATGCAGTGTTCAACAATTTTCTATTACTTGTGTTGTTTTGACTATCTCTGGGTTTTTATAGTTTCACTTTGAGTTTTTACAGATGGAGTCACATTTTCTTGTCTTTGTCACTATAAGCCCATCTTGACCCCAATGACCAATTTCCTTCTCCTCAGGCACAGGGATTCAAGAAGGTCCACTGGGAGAATGAGGAAGGTGGCGTAGAAGATATTTCCCAAGCTTTATAATTGGTGAGATGTTGTAACTCAGACATTAAGTACCCAACCCCCACTAGTCATATCTCAGTTGCACCTCATATTCTATCTTCTCTCACCATGATAGCCTGAAGTGTCTCCTGAGTCCAACACTGTGATGTTGTTTATAATTGTCTTAAACTGTTATTTAAATCTTTTACTGTTGGTCAATTTTTCAAAAGTTTGCCGAATCTTTCCAACTATATTGTAAATGTGAGAATACGAACAATGTCTCACACATTTTAATCCTAACCATCCCTAGTCTTCAGTACCAATCACACTTAAGAGTGGTTATTACATCCTTTCTGACTCTGATAACATAAATACATGGATGGAAATGACCCGGCTGATTCTTTTAAGCATCTGTATCTCCTGTGCCCTTCGAAGGTACAAAAGCTGTTTTGTGCCTTTGACCCTAAAATTTTTTTTTCCAGCTTTACTGAGATAAAATTGATATATCTTAAAAGAGTCACGACTCCTAGATCAAGGGCCAATCAGTAGGCTCTGACCACACTACTCTGTTAAACTATGTCCCTTCGTTTCTTCAAGATGTGTTATTCAACACCTGCCTTGCCCCCCAGGTATTCCTGGATTCACTCTACCAGATTCCAACAAGCACTGCCATTTTTGGCATGTCACTAGTCACACATGTCACTATGTAGACAGGTGTAGTCAGTTACAATGTTGTTAGTAATTATTCCATGTACATTTCTCATAATTCCACTTAGGTTTCCTCTGTTTCTGGCTTTGACTTATGCCTTCAGGGTTTTTAGAGCATGTCTCTTCTCACATCTCACGGCCTGTCATATACACTTCCCATGTCACCTAATGGATACCCAAGGTATGGTCACTGATGACAAATCTGCCTAGGAAAACAGATTCGTCAAAGCTAGGAATATTGTGTCCCTCACAACTAAGTTTATAGCCTGGGAAAGATATCACTAAAATACTCCAAGGACTCAAAGGAATCACAGAGTAACTTTTCCCTTTTTCTTGTGGATTGTTAAGTAATCTTCCTCCTTGGAATCTACATTAGGAAGGGATTAGTCAGACACCCAGACACATCTGTGTCTAGACTGGTTATAAAGTTTACAACTGCTGGGTAAATAGAAGCTTCTCAGCTTCATTACTCCCAGAGTAAAACACAACCCAAGGCTTCTGAGCAAGCTAATAAAAAAAAGTGGAGCAAATTATATGCTTTAAGAAGTTTCTTTTCAAAACAAATCTTGTTTAAGAAGATTTAATACAAACATTAAGAGAGACTAGTAAAATAATGTTAGAAAGAATTTTCCAATTTTATTATTTTGATATAGAAGAGCTTTTGATTTGGCTTTTAAAAATTAAAAAAAAAATTAATACCAAACAGTAATTAAATAATGCTGCAATTTTTGAACAGCTCAAAGGAGAAAATGCTTTTTCTCTTTGTCCATTCATTAGAAAGACTGTACTACCAAGACAATACTGTACAATGGTGTGAGTAATGTTTGGCCTCTGGGGCCAAACTGCTCCAGTTCAAATCCTGGCTTCACATCCTACTAGCTGTGTGATTCTGGGCAAGGTACTTAACCCCTCTAAGCAACTGGGTCTCTTTCTCTGTAAGATGAAGAAGATAACTGTACCTCTCTCATTGGATTTTTGTATTATGTGAGTTAATACGTCCAAAAGTGCTTTGAACAGTTCCTGGCACATGGTAAGTGCTCAGTAAGGGTTAGCTGCTATCATCACCACCACCATCCTCACCAACTCCATCATCACTCACCACCACCCACCACAGTCACCCCCACACCCCACTATGACAATCCACCCCACAACCATCACATCTCACCAACACCCACTATGACCAGCCCATTGTCACTCATCACTACGTACAACCATCACTGCACCTCACTAACCACCACCCACTTCAATCACCCCCAAAACCTGCTATGACCACTACTCAACCATCATATCCCCCAAACAATATCATCACCAACTACTACCCACTATTACCATCCCACCATCATCCACCATAGCCACCTGCCACCACCTACCATTATTCATCATGATCACTCTCACCACCTCCCATGATCACCTATAATACCTCTATCTTTTACTGCTGAGTAGAGGCCACAAACAGTCCTTTCTAATCACCTTTTAGACATGAAAACTTATAAAGGGCTTTGAGATCCCTAAAGAATCTATTTATCAGAGTCCTCCCATTTCAAATGCCCTAATATTCTTGTAAAGATCATAAACAACAATGACAACTATCATGATTGCAGGCTTACTACATTTCTGGCACTGTGCTAATCTAAGTTTTCCATGGATTATTTCATTTAAGCCTTACAACAACTCTGTGAAGTACATACCATTGTTATCTCTACTTAACACACACACACACACAAACTGAGGCTAGGGAAGTTTTAGTAACTTGCCTAAATTTGCAAAGCTAGTAAGTGGCAGTTATATTTGCACCCCAGATACTCCACTCTCCAGCCTAAAGTCTTCCATATCACTCTGCTGTGCTTAAAGCACTCCTTCTCCTTCTTTAGGGGTTCAAGAAGATTCTAACGTTTCTTTCTCACACTGTCCATCTATCTCTCTTTCGTGCTTCCCCTGGGACAGTCTACTCCCACCATTTCAACTACAGATGATGTGCGAGTCTCTTCAGTCCCAATCTGCGGACTGATTGATCTCTCTCTCTCTCTCTCTCTCTCAAAACTCAATCAGGGCATCCCCATTTTGGGGTCACACACTGCAAAATCAATGAACTGTTGGTTTGAATGAAACCAAGCTCATTATCTTCTATTACAAACCATTTTCTCCTTCTCACATATCTGTCTCTTTCCCTTTCTCCTTCTCTCCTTCTCTCCTTCCCTCCTTCCCTCCTTCCTAGAGAGGGAGAGGGGAGAAACAGAGGGAGAGGGAGAGAGAATCTCAAGCAGGCTCCATGCCCAGTGCAGTGCCCTACCTGGGGCTCAATCTCACAACCCTGAGATCATGACCTGAGCCAAAATCAAGAATCAGATCTTTAACCAACAGAATCACCCCAGCTCCCCTCACATCTTTATTTCTTTTTCTCCCTATGCTTAAATCTCTAAGCTTCAATGTGACTTCCATTTCTTTTTATCAACACAACCAGGCCCAACTACCATAATCATCATCATCACCTAGTTGTATAAATACTGTCTCTGTAATTTCTTTCAAATGTATCTCCCCCATTCCATTCCTACCACCATTATTACCATTTAGAAACTCATTATTTTAACCTGGGCACAGAAGTTCCCAGTGGTTCCCATCAGTCTCTCTCCAGTTAAAAAGGTTTCCCAGTTCTCTGCAACTGAATCTAAACTTTTCAGCTTAGCGTTTAGGTTCTCTCTGTTATAGCTGCCTACCTACCTTTTAAACCTCATCTCTTGCCACTGTCATCCACCTATCTATCCTCCAGACCAACAAATTACGCTCTTTCCTGAGCACAGCATGCTTTAGTCTTGAGGCAACTGTTCATGCTGCTCCCCAGCTGGATCACCTTTCCTGCGTCTCTGCATCTGGGAAGTGTGACCCTTTGAAGCTCATTTCCAATATCACCTCCTCCATGAGGCCTGCTCTGATCTTCTCAACAGGATGTGAGTTTCCCCTCATGAAGCCCTACAGGACTCTGTCCCTGCCTTACTCTACTTATTATAGTGACCTCTGTTCATGTCTACTCTCCCTTACTAGACTATACATTTTGGGGAAGCAGAAGCTATTTATCTTTTGCCAAAACCAAATGTGGCCTTTATATTATAGAGACACATATACATTACATCAAAATGTACGTACTGGGGCTTCTTGGTGGTGCAGTTGGTTGAGCATCCAACTCTTGGTTTCAGCACAGGTTATGATCTGAGGGTCTTGGGATTGAGCCCCTGCATGAGGCTCTGCGCCTAGCACGGAGCCTGCTTGAGATTCTCTCTCCCTCTGCCCCTCCCACTCATGCTCGCTCTCCAATAAATCTTTAAAAAAAAAATAAAATGTATATATTTTCCTACTGTTGGGCCAATTTGCTAGAGTTCATTGCTTTATGAAACTGCACTATAAAGAATATGCAATGGGTGCCTGGATGGCTCAGTCGGTTAAGCGTCTGCCTTCAGCTCAGGTCATGATCGCAGGGTCCTGGGATCGAGCCCCGCGTCGGGCTCCCTGCTCGGCAGGAGAGTCTGCTTCTCCCACTTCCTCTCCCTCTGCCCCTGCTCGTGTACTCTCTCTCCTGCTCACTCTCTCAAATAAATAAATAAAATCTTTAAAAAAAAAAAGAATATGAGAAAAAGGCATAAAACCACCTGAAAGCAAAGGGAGTAGACTAGACTAAACATTTTGGTCTAGAGTTTAGTTCAATATGGTCATATGTAACCAGGATAAGCAAATGTTGGAGTTTGGGCAATCTCAATAGGAACAGAGCTAATGGATTCCTTTACCTTCATAACCTATATAGACAGTCCCACTAAAATGACTCATAAAGCTCTTGATCTTGTGAAGGTGGCCAAGATGAATGAATACATTAGTCCTGGCTTGGTTTGTGTCATACAGTCTACTCAGATAATTTAGTGAGATTTATGAACCCTTAAAAACCACTTAAAAATTTTTCCCTATTATCACAGTTACTCTGAATTAATTCTGCACATGCGGTCATTTGGATTGAAAGTGCAACAGACTATTAGAGGATTTGCTGACATTGGCCTCAAAGAAAATGGAATTCAGCAATGCTGGCGATGAACAGATAGGGACACTGAAGAGTAGAGAGAGCAGCAGAAGATGGGTGATCAAGAATCGGGCCGGATGAGACCCAGGAAGAAAAAGGGGGAAAACCAGGATGATGGAAATCATTCAAATATTAAGAGCAGAGTGTATTACAGTAGAGGAAGGTAAGCAGATGGGACGGGGATGAAAGGAGACAAGAAAAGTACACAGTAATACAATGATTCCGTCGTGGCAATATACTTTGAGATAAACTCTTACACTTAGAACATTTGGTCTGATTGCTCATGAGCAGCAATCCCTCCTTGCAATCATGTAATGAGCCAAGCTGGATTTGTTAGCCTGGAACTCCAAACCGGGAGAAGGGAGAAGGATCATGATTCTCATGTGAATATAATGAATTAGTATTAGAACAAAATCTTGGGAGACAAGGTACATTTCCAAGAAAGCAGCCCACTTAATTTTACACAGTATTCAGTATATTATACTCAGGGAACTAAAGAAGTTTTGTAGACTTGGAATTCATTATAAATGGGAAGTAATTTGTGTTAAGAAGAATAGTATTTAAGGTTGCCACAGAAATACTTCTCTCTTGGGAGTTTAGTTACCTTTTACAGCTATTTAGTTATTCTTAATTTTTATGCATGCATGTATCCATCTATCCAACAGTCTAAGGATCTGAAGGCACATCTGCATTTAGCTTTGTGAAATTGGTGAGATGAAGATATTAATAATTCCTGCCCTTCCTGAGAGAAGGGGTACAAAGCCATGAAAAAAGCCCTAGCCTCTGCCTTGATTTTCTTGCTGCATCTGGCACTAGCGCTCAGTAGTCTGTCCATCAGACGCTATTCTTGATCCTTCTCTGGCCTGATTCTCCCTGAGCCTGTTCGGCCAGCTGCCACTTATAGGCAGGAAGAAAGGCAAAGGACCTCTCTTTCCTTATATGTCCCCCAGTTTATGCCACCCTAGATCTGAAAGGCATTAAAAATCTGGGACTCACTGTTCACAAAGACGGCAAACCTCAGGAAGGACAGGTAACGTTCCCCTTCAATGGGGTTCCAGCCGACATCAGGGTATCCTTTGGCTAGAAGCATGGGGCAGCTCTGCAGGCCACAGCCTGCCAAGTAGGTCACCACCTGCCAACAACAGCACAAAAGTAAGTGTCTACGTTTTTTTATAAGATAGCTGTCAGGCCTATAAAATTCTGGGGACAGAAGGGCTTTCATTCTCCCAGAAGCTAGAGAGAGCCCCAAACTTTTAAGTTAATAATTCAGTAGGTTTGAAACCAGAACTTCCAATTCATTATTGTTTCCAAGTAACCAACAGGACTGATTATCACTCTTAGGGAGGAATACTCCATGAGCTCTCAGTTCCTTGGTTTTCCCGGTTCTGGCAAGAGGGAATTGCCATTTAAACACAGCCCTAATGGGGCGCCTGGGTGGCTCTGTAGGTTAAGTGTCCGACTCTTGATTTCGGCTCAGGTCATGATCTCAGGGTCACGAGATGGAGCATCGCGTTGGGCTCTGCACTCAGTGGGGAGTCTGCTTGGGATTCTCTCTCTTCCTCTGCCTCTCCCCCCACGTGTGTGCGCACATGCTCACACACTCTCTCTAAAAGTTAATAGATCTTAAGAAAAAAATAAACACAGGCCTAACTAGGAGGCATCTGGGGAGATAAGGGGTCCAGGAGGGCTATGTTCATTTGGCCATGTTATTTTAAGACCGAAGTATTTAGTCACTGGTTGACTCTGAGTGGGCCCTTGACAAATTGGGGATCCCTACTTAAGTTCTGCATTACCAATCATGGTTTCAAGTCAAAAGCCAAGATGTTAAGGTTGGGGTGGTGAGTGAGGGTGCCATGGCCAGTTAAGGGCTGGGATTTGTAGTGTTCTCTTTGCTTCCGGGTCACCGGATCTCAGCCCTGTGATCTTGTAGACTAGTTTAGAACTTGCCTACTTTTTAGAAGGTGTCAAGCAAAAAAAAAAAAAAAAAAAAAAAGCCTGGAAAATAGACCTTTTTTTAAAATGCAGTTTTTTTTTTTTTTTTTTTTTTTTTCCCAGTTGTTATTCTGATTTAGCCTTTGACATTTTATGTGTACAAGGAGAAGGGGAGAATCCACGGTGCTGCAAAAATCCTCAAAGTCATTCATTTTTGAATCCCCAGAGCCCAGCATATAGCAAATAGTCAATACATAGTTTTCAAATGAATCACATATTTGCTGATGTCAAATACGCTAAGTCCTTTTGTAAGAATAATGAATCTAAGGCACAACTCATATGAAACAGTCATCACGTTTTTTTTTTTCTTCTTAAACCAGTAAAGATACTATTCTGCTTGGAGCTCGGACTTGATTTGGCCTTTAAAGTGTCAGGAAAACATCAATAAAGGCAGGAATTAGGCAGTGTTTTCAAAGTTATAGAAGCAGCACATTTCACTGGCCACTGACGTAAGTGCCACGTGTGTGTGTGTGTGGGGGGGGGGGTTGTTGTTCAATCTTAAGGGACCTAATTTCTGCTGTGATCAATGGAAAGGAAGAACGGCAGGAACTCTCCCAGGAACCACACTTGGGTGATTTCCTGACACTGGGCTGAATAAAGCCCGTAGCACTGGGCTGAGCCGCTGAGCCACTGGAACCACTGGAAGACGGGGTAGCAGACCTCATCCTGCCCCTTTACTCATCTCCCTAGGTCCCCCTTTCTCCCCTTTCCCAGCCTCCTGGCCTCTCCTTATCCTATCCTGCATCTTCCAAGGGAGGCTTAGGGTCATTGTCAAGCAGGGTCATTTCAAAAGCTGAACTGCAGCTAAGGAGGGGTACTGAGTACTAAATCTCTGGGCACTGTCCTGCTGTAAGAGGACCATCAGCCACTTTCCTATACAGGCATCAGTTACCTCACAAACTAAAACACGGAGGTTTTATTTATTTATTTTTTTTGAGAGAGAGAGAGCGTGTGTGAGTGAGCGGTGAGTGGGAGGGGCAGCGGGGGAGGGAGAGAGAGAATCTTAAACAGGTTCCACACTCCCTGATACAGGGCTCGATCTCACGATCCTGAGATCATGACCTGAGCCGAAATCAGGAGTCAGACACTTCACCGACTGGGCCACCCAGGCGCCCCAAAACACTGAGTTCTTTTTTTTTTTTTTTTTTTTTTTTTTTTAAATTTTTTTTTTTTTTTATTTATTTGAGACAGAACGAGAGAGAGAGCACATGAGAGGGGGGAGGGTCAGAGGCAGAAGCAGGCTCCCCACTGAGCAGGGAGCCCGATGCGGGACTCGATCCCGGGACTCCAGGATCATGACCTGAGCCGAAGGCAGTCGCCCAACCAACTGAGCCACCCAGGCGCCCAAAAACACTGAGTTCTTGATTGCTGTTTCAGTGCATGTGGAGCAGAGTTTGACTGAAGTCTGTCTCACTAGCAGACCAGGAATAGCCATGGCATTCGTGGAAAAGCGTTCACACAGTATACTGCTGGGAGGCAGAACATTTGAGTCTGTGTGTGTATGGGAGGGGGTGTGTCTTGTTTCGGATCCAATCGGTTCTTCTCGCTAAAACCAGGCTGTGTTTTCTAAAATACAAGTCATGTCGTGTCACTCCTCTGCTTAAAGCCCTCCGATGGTTTCCTTCGCTCTTGGCTCTACAGAGAGGTCCTAGCATGGAACAGGTAACAGCATGGCCTCTGGAGCCAGACTCTTTCAGATCCTGGCTCTTACACTTAATAAACCTCACGACGCTGAGCATGTTAGCTAACCTCTCGATGCCTCAGTTTCCTCTCCTATAACTGGGGGCACTAACAAAAAGGCACCTTCTGAGGGTCACGTTCATGTGAGTTAATTCAGAGTGGACCGGGCCCACGGTGACCATGTAGGAGTATGAACGTCTACCATGAACAGTTCTGGTAGCATCAAGCCCAATTCCCTACTGTCCCCCCTCACTCCCCAAGCACTCCCTCCAAACCCCCCATGATTCCTCACATCCACTTTCCCAGTTCTCGGGCACACCATGCTCTCCTCATTAACCTCGAACATTCCCGGCACACTTTCCCCAATGGTGTGGCTGCTTGGTTTCTACTCTTCCCTCAGCTCGTCACTCTCCCGAGTGACCTTCCCGATGCCCTGGTCACGGTGAGCCCTGCCTCGCCCACACACTTCCAAACCCCCTGTTCAGTGGATGACCTCCTACTTGTGCCCCTTGCCCTCAACACATCAGTCTCCTTCATACTCAGAGAGCATACTGTGAATCCTGGCAGCCACCTAGTCAAGGAAATAGCCCCAAAATGAAGGGTGAAAGATGTAGGGGACTCAGCCTCCAGTCATCACCACCAGTGGGGGCGCATTTCACAGTCCCCATGTGGGGAGTCTCCGTTTTGCTTCAGCTGAACCTGCAGAGGATGTGTGGGCCTTCTTTATCCGTATACTGATTATACAGTTTTCTGTCATGTTTCTTTCTTTAGTGTGTGGACTTAAAAATTCGATGATACAGAACTTTATTAAGATCCACAGGTCTCGGGCGCCTGCGTGGCTCAGTTGGTTAAGCGACTGCCTTAGGCTCAGGTCATGATCCTGGAGTCCCTGGATCGAGTCCCGCATCGGGCTCCCTGCTCGGCGGGGAGCCTGCTTCTCCCTCTGACCCTCCCCCCTCTCATGCGCTCTCTCTCTCTCATTCTCTCTGTCTCAAATAAATAAATAAAATCTTTAAAAAAAAAAAAAAAAAAGATCCACAGGTCTCTGGTGATGTTCCATGTAGACCAGTGAGGCTGGGCCTCCACATACAGAGAACACAAATATCCAGATACCCATGTCTATGACGTTGGCTCTTCCTGCCCATAGAGATGCTCTGGTCCTAATTATCAGACTGCTGCCAGTTACTCACTTTCTACCACATTTTCATGGAGTGTTGAAGAGGTTCTGATGGAGACCCAGTCTTTGGTCTGCATTTCCTTGGCTTGGCTAGGCTACAGGCAGGAGAGGGCAAGCACATTGCCTCCCCGGGGCCAGTTACCTTCTCGAGGTCCGGTTCTTCTAAGCCCAGCGCTAACTCGTTGTTGTCCATCACGGAGGAAGCTGCCACATCCAGTGGGGTAGATCCTCTCATCGAAGGGGAGGCTGAGGAAGGAAGAGAGGAGAGAGAAAGGGATGGGGGCCGCCCAGTGCTGAGCTGAGGTTGCAGTGCCCACTCATGGTCAGGAGAGGGCAGCAAACACACTAAACCTGGGTCCCATCGTTGTTCAGAGGGGGCTGCCTGCCCAATTTAAGAACAGCTCTGTTTATTATCCTTGTCCCCACACTCATTACTGATTGCGAATATGAAGTAAGTTAGAAAATCGGTTGACAGAATTAGCCGGGACCATGTATTTTCAAGTACTTTCATAACATGATCCTTCTTGGGGGCCCTACTTCGGTGATCCCTCAAAAGGTAGAGAGGCCACTTAACCAACTAAGCCCAAATGACTTGGCCATGTCTAGGGCCACCACCCAGAATTTAAAAATAGCCTCAAACAGCATGAGTTCATATAGTTCTATCAGGTCACCAGTGTTGTCTTTGATTTTCCTTTGTTTGATTCTTAGGCTAGAATTAAGAAAAACTTTTTTTTAAATAAAAGGTTGGTAGTCTGAGGTTGCATTTGATAAATCAGAAACTTGAGATTTCAGATTTTACATGGATGTAAGCGTGGTTTTGCGTCTTTCACAAATTCCCTTGGTTTACACCCAGGACAGTGAGTGAAGCATATGCACTGTGCTGTTTTTTTTGGTGGTGTCGATGGATTCACACTGCTTATCCACAGTTGCTCGTGGCCAGTCCACCCTGCTGCTTAGGAGAGCACTGTCTAGTTGGCTGATGGGACAGGTACGTAGCCGACAGCCAGCCTGCCAAGCAGGGCTCGGATCTCTGGCCTTGCTCTGTCTCATCAGCGCTGCTCCCTGGTCAGCAGAGTGGGCTGGGGGTGGGGGAGCTGCGTCCCCGGACTCGATCTGCAATCTCAGGCAGCATCTCATAAGCCATGAGCCACTGGTCCCAGGGGAGACAAGGGAAAACTCTGTGACTACGCCAACACAAATCTGTCACTGGTGCTGGTGGGAAGCAACATCTCTCCTTAGGTTGGACAGCAGAGACATCATGTCGTCATTTCATTTATTTTTAGATCAGGCAGGTTCCTTCTTATGTTTAAAAATACCTTAGCAGGTATGTAGCTTCTTTCCCTTTCCCTCCTAAGCGGTCAGCAGGGGGGGTGTCACCTCCAAGCCCAAATGTGGAAACGGTAACACGACATACCTAGGCCAACACTGCTATTCTCCAGCAGGTAACTTAGATGCTCAAACATGGCCTTCTGATTTTGCCGGCTAATTCGACAGAAATAGCAGAGGAAACGGCAACAGCTAGCAACCATTTTTGGAAAAGCAATCTGTAGGGAGAAGAAGGAAGTGTCAGGGAAAAGAGTCCATCGTGAGTCCTTTCTGAAAAGTCTGACTTTCAAGAGTCTTAGGGTGTGCAATCAATGGACTTCCACCTGTCAGTACTGGTGTAAGCTATGAACAGTTTGGAAAATGAATTTTCTCCTTACTTCCAGTGTTTTCCAAGACTTACTTATTCCAAGACAGAGTGGACACCTGAGAAGAGGCTTCCCAAGATATTGAGAGCTAATTTTAGCTCCTGAAATATCTTTCTTACAAAGGAAAAAGAGGTCAAACAAGAATCCTAGACACCCTCCTATGTCACATGAAATTGCGTGACCCTACATGAGACTATTGTTTCCATCTGGGAAGGGAGTGGACAGAACTCTGATGAGAAAGTATTATAACAGGCCTGAGTCCTCTGGGTAAAGGCAGGCCCCTGGAGTTGTGGGAGCCTGATGAGCATTGCCCTCTCAGGCTGTTGAGCCTTCCCCAATTACATTTTTCTTCTTCCCTAGTCACTTCTGTCCTCGATGACTGCTCTCCAATGGGCTCCCATAGCACCTGTAATCTGATTCATATAATTTAGCACTGAGATACCATCTTCTGTTACTGCTGATTGCACTTGGCTTCTCTCCTTAACAAAGTAATGAGCATCTCTAGAGCCTGGCCACATCTTAGTTTTGATCCAGTAATGCTCAGTAAGTGGTATCTGTGTTAACCTTGCTCTGGATCCTAGAAAGTCCTTGATTTCCCCCTTTAGAATCATGGGGGTGGGGCACTCTAAAAGTAAAGTTCCGAAACCTACACGCTACCTGCTTGCTGAGGCGTGCAGACATCTGCTCAGGGCTCTTCTGCAGAGGGCCCACTTTCCCGAGGGACCAGAAGGAAGTGAGTGAGAAGGAAAGTGAGCTTGGCTTCTGTTCTTCCTTCACACCCCCACCTGTCAATACTGGTGGAACTGCTTTGCAGATCATTCATTCCAAGGACCTGGCACTTTGGAATTTCCAACATCTGAAAACATCCTCCCATCTACTGCCTTCAGACCTGAACTCTGAGCACCCCACGCAAGTTAGGATAAATGCCCAGGGAGCTCCCCCTGACAGCGGGCTTGTTATGGGGGGGCTGGCAAGGAAAGCCAATATCCTCAGGAGCTCAGTGCACAGAGCAAACACGCGCACTCCCAAGGGAATGCTGCCACGATCGTTATTAAGATCTTGTTCTCCTTTAGAGCAGCATTCTCCTGATCCAGCACAAAACACACTGGGCTCCTAAGTGGAACCCGGAGGAATTCGGTCTTGGAAGGAGCAGGGCTGAAGAGTATGGGAAGGAAACTCAGCAGGTGACCAGACTTGTGGAACGAGTGGGAAAAGCTCTGAGCCTCACTGGCTGGATTTCATCCATCCCTTGGCTATTTCCTGGCTTTATGCACATCCCTCCCTCTCCCCGGGAAGTGTCACGAGGCAATGGACACGAGCCATGTGGCCGCGAACAAGTCACCACATGCCCCCGTGTAGGGGTCAAGTTCTGGCTGAGTTCCCCTTGTAGGATTACCTGAGACTTCTCTGCGCCCAACACGTTCACCATCACCTCCATCACCGTCTCGTGCATGCCAAGGACTCGCATGAGGTTGGGATGCTGGTAAAACACCTTGTTGTTCATAATGTCTCTACGGTAAAGACGGGACAGAGCCTTCAGCACTTGCTTCTATCAGTGCTATGAGCATTCAGGGTTGAGGACACACAAATGCGCAGACACAGTGGGGGTGAAGGAATGCAAATGTGACAGGCTGGAAGGTCCGAAGAAGCTACCAGGTCAGTCAGAATATATGTGGAGTGCCTTTTTTAGCTGACAGGAATATTCTGTGCTCATTCAGGAGTATTCTGTATTCATTTCTATGAAGTACTTTCTTTCTTTGAGACATTTCCTTCTAATGACATATTTCACAGTTGTCCTTTGTCTTTTTTTTTTTTTAAGATTTATTTATTTATTTGACTGAGAGAGAAGGAACACAAGCAGGAGGAGTGGGAGAGGGAGAAGCAGGCTTCCTGCTGAGCAGGGAGCCTGATGCGGGGCTTGATCCCAGGACCCTGGGATCATGACCTGAGCCGAAGGCAGACGCTTAACGACTGAGCCATCCAGGCGCCCCTTCCCTTTGTCTTTTTCCTTGAAATAGTTTTGAGACAGCCCAAATTACTGGATTTCTCTTCCTCCATGTACTCAGAGTTTTCTATATATCTATTTTCCTCCTCTCATCCTTATATCTAAGTCTCTGTGTACTTCAGTTTTCTTAATGATGGGGATGTACCCCTTTCTTAAAGGCAGCTGTATATTAGATAGATACCCATGACATTTTGGGGCAGCAGTCTTCAAAAACCAGTGAAATTAACAATGAAATATATAAAATTGTATTTTTAAATCATTCAGTATAAATTCACACATAATAAAGCTGCAGGCAAATCAAAATGCAGGAGCAGCCTGTGACGTGGCTGTGTAATCCCTCACAGGGCGGCTAGCCTCGGCCTGTCCCTGTCCCCTGAGTGCTGGCTGCTGTTAAGAGGAGATAGCACCAGCTTTTACTGCTGCTCTGTCTACTGCAAGGGCCAGGGGAGAAGCTAATTCTGCAGGTTTGTTTTCCCATTAGAGTCTCTTCATTTCTAGTACATGCCTGATTCTTCCCTGGAAATGAATTTGAAGCATGAGAACATGCTTCATGGGGCAAGGGGTTGCCCCAACCCAGGGATCCTCAAAGTCCCTCTTCTGGGGATCGGGTGGGGTTCCTTCAGTGGGCTGGCTCCAGGGCGGTGGGATGGTACATGGAGCAGCAAGAAGGTTGTGGTCCTAGTTCTTGATTTTATTTTATTATTTTATTTATTTATTTATTTTAGATTTTATTTATTTATTCATGAGAGATAGAGAGAGAGAGAGAGAGGCAGAGGCAGAGGGAGAAGCAGGCTCCCGGCAGAGCAGGGAGCCCGATGCGGGACTCGATCCCAGGACCCTGGGATCATGACCTGAGCTGAAAGCAGACGCTTAACCGACTGAGCCACCCAGGCGTCCCCTAGTTCTTGATTTTAATCAAGTAACACTGTGGGCTGGTCGGTTAAATTTTTTGGGCTTTGGTTTGCTCATCCACAACATGGAACTATACCACCTAATTAATGGAAATCTTTTTGATGTCTATAATGCTATCTTTTTGACAGCATGGCTTCTAAGGAAGAGCCGTGAGCTATTGTTATGAGGGAAGGTGCCTTGCACAACTGACAAAAATGACTCTCTGGGTTTGTCCCAAGCAAAGAGAGGGATCAGCCAGCAGTTTCTCAGAGGGAAGTCTCAGAAGAATTCCAGTCAAAAGCTCAACTGCTCAAATAATGTCTCTCCTGTTGAGCTGAACACACTGTTCCTTCCTCTGAATTGTTTTCATTGCCTCCCTGGGGCTATTTTCTTCAGACACAAACCAAATAACTGGTTTTCTCCCCACTGCTCCTCCCCACTGCTTCTGGCAATGTCCCTTCACCTCGGTGTCCTGCCGTCTGGTCTCGTCGGTTCTCAAAGGTGACTGATTCAGCAAGAATGTTATCCCATGAGGAGTGAAATCAGGATGGTGGCACACAGGGATTTTATACTACTGGATTCTGGAATATCTATATAGCCAGGTAAACCAGTTTTCCCTCCTGAAGTTCTCCTGAGGGACATGCACTCAACTGTGAACGACCTACCCCAGGCCATTGATCATGAGCAGCTCCTCTTCCTTGCCCATCCTGACACTGAGCAGGCAGCGGATCTGGCCCAGCGCGGCCAGCAGGTTGATGGTGTCGCTCACGGAGACCTGACTGATGGTGTAGGTCTTCCGCAGGGCCTGCAGCAACTCCCCGATGCTGTCATACTGTCTCCGGAGGAGGTTGAACATCATCCGGACCAACTCCGCGTCTTGGATCTGGTCCTCCTGGGCCCAGCGGATCATGGTCTGTGAGATGAGCTCCTTCAAGGTTGCTAGAAGGACGATAGAGAGGACCGGTATGGTGGCTGTCATGGCACAGGGAGAGAGCTGTGTATCTCAGCCACCCCATTCGACAAGGACATAACATCAGTGGTCAAGGTTAAAACATTCTTTTCCTAAGGGTGAATATGGCATGCAGAGAAGTGAAATACATCATCGAAAGACATATATGTGAACCATACTACAAGAAATGAATATCACAATTTTGAATGGAGAGTACTAAATATTTTATTTTGATTAAATGACATTTGAATCGATACTGGAACTAGAAGACTAAGTAAGATACTGTCCTTGTGTTCAGGGGCTCACAACCCAGTTCTTTACATTTTCATTCTGATTTTATAAAAAAAAGTTTGTCTTTATTTTATAACACAGTGTAATAAATACTAAAATGTGCAAGTGCCATGGGACAGAGTGGGGAGTAATTAATTCTGGGGCAGGGGGTGGCAAAGGCGTGAGAAGGTGACACTGGTCACTGGCTCTTTCGAGTCAAGTGATATTAAACCCTGGATTTTCTCTACCATGGATACTATTCCCCAAGTACTTTAAATATACCACATACCATGAACTGAGTAAGCCACACCATCGATGCAAGAATTCTAGAAGATATTTTGGATGACACACACATAAAACTCTGTTAGGAGATGGAGAGAAGCAGATGGAGAACATTCTATTAGGTCTGAAGACTTTGCAGCTGGACCGCTGACCATCAGCCCCTTGAACGGACTGTGTTGCTCTGATCTTCGGCAGGGGTCAGCGAACACTGCCTCATGACCACTTCCACAAGCATCAGGAGAAAAGCCAGGATGCCTCTGAATTCAGAAGTTATCAGGGCTCATACGGGTTGCACAGAAATACCCCTGGCTGCCCAGATAAAGGAAAGGTCATTGAAGTGGGATCGGATCAACCGTGGGACCTTCAGAGGTTGGACTAAGAGGCTCCTGAAAAGTGCTGAGTGGCATTGGTGTGGTAGGATGGTCAGAAGGGAGAGGCAGATCTGAGGTAGAGGAAAGAGGGAAAGATGGCTTGCCAGAACGTCTGGGAGGGCACTGTGCACCCCCTCCCCATGTCTCTCACACACACATGCCTCCAGAAAATGCGATGACAGGGGTGAGAAATGCTGCTCTAAAATCACAGTTGCCTCCAAGTCTGGCTCTGCCTATCGCATTCCCACAAGGTATGGATGGCACCAAGATCCTTAATTCAGACCTGATGATAAAGGCAGAGCTTAGGGGACAATAAAGGTCATTCAGTCCATCAGTGAAGAAACTGGGAATAAGCTTAGATCGGTGCCTTTGGTAGCCTGCACCACCTCTAACAGTCTAGTTTTCTACCTCCATGTCATTATATATGGCAGATGTCTGCTCTACATACAGTCTTGGCTCATCATGAGGATATAAAAATAGAACTTGGTTACCAAAGCTTCAGAAGAGATCTAGATGTAAAGGATGAATTTAACTTACTGCTGGGTCTATCAACCCTGTGGGTGTTGTAGGTTCAGATGAGAGACAGGCTGCAAAACTTAAAAAAGGATACCCAGAGCAGAAAGAGGCAAAGTTAAAAGATGTTCCTAAGAGACTTCACTAGGGAGGGATTGCTGACTAATATCTGTTAGGTTAGATAATATCTCTATCCTCTGGGGGGAAATCAGTTATTTATGGGACAGGCTGGGCTGCTGTCAGGAGCCTATTTCCTCACTGGCCAAATAAATGTAAGAGTTTCTGTTTCTCCCAGTTAATAGTCACAATAAGGAATGAAAGCACGACAAAACCGTACAACAGACACTCTTGGACCCAATGAAAGTTTTTCTAGTCCTGTAAGTACAATTCCCCCTTCAGCCTACCTCGTGACCTGCAAGAATTATGGTTTTCTCCACTAACAGCCAAATTCTCTGCCGAGATCATTCACATCACAGTCCCTGCCGCACATGAAAAAACAACCACCAGAATTGTTAGTCAGCTCAAGGACCATCCTCTTGTCAAAGGGAATTTTACAGAGTCCTAAGGAAACCAAGCAAATATTAGTTTTCCCTTAACTTGGCTTTCAGATTAGTTCAGGAACTGGGTGAGCTCTTAGCCACACAGTGATGTAATAATCCAAATCAACATTCATAGAGAAAGGAACATTTACAGCAAAACACCTCTTGAGAGGGCCGACGAGAAAGGAGACAGCCCTTTACCTGAGAGAGTGGAGCAGGAAGCACCCGAAGGGTTCTCTGTCCAGGCAAGCCTTCCAGCAAGTGTAAGAGAATGGGATCAACAATTATGTGTGTGTGACCAAGCAGAAGCTCAATTAAAAGGAAAACATGACCCCAAGACTCTGACAGAAAAAAGCAAGACTCACGGTCGTGTTATTGATGGACAGATGTAATTCAGTGAATGCACGGCATTTAAGGCCATTCTTGTAGGACAGGGTTTCAAACTGGGAGATGGAAGTTCAGAAACTGAGAGAAAGAATAACTATGAGAAGAAAGAAGACTGAGGAGAGACGGCGGGGGAGGAAATATTCCCAAGAGCCCTGAATGCACGGCATATTTCATGGCCTGACATACACTAGAGACCGAGCACCACCAAGCAAACCTAGGCTGAGCTAATGAATTTCTAATGCTCTGAACACCTCTGGGACGGAGAAGATGGAGCTTTTTACACCCCTGGCAGCAATGCTAGTGAAAATTCCTCAGATTTTAATTAGCTCCCACGCACCGGAAGTAGAGTGGCATAAATGTACCAGGGTCCAGAGGTTAAAAAGATTGTTTTCTAGAATGTGGTAGGCTCTTCATATATCTGTACAGCTGAGGATTAAAATAATTAATGCCTATAATCATGTCTGGCACATACTGTGAGCTTAATAAAGGTTAACTATTCTATCTATACCTGTAGTTGTAGAAGTGTGGTCCACAGAGCCTTAGGGATTCCAGGCCCTTTAGGTGGTTTGCGAGGCCAAACGTATTTTCATAATAATTCTAAGATGTGATTTGCCTTTTTCACCGTGTCGACAGCTGGCCTGAAGGTATAGAAGCAATGTGGGTACAAGAGGGGGTGCCTCAGCGCGAATCAAGGCGGTCGCACCGAACACCAAGCTTTACCAACATATCCCCAGAAAGATGCCCAGTTTCACATGAGAATGTGCCACTTGAAATATAAAAATAATTTTATTAATAATAAACTCTTTTTTTTTTTAAGATTTTATTTATTTATTTGACAGAGAGAGACACAGCGAGAGAGAGAATAAGCAGGGGGAGTGGGAGAGGGAGAAGCAGACTCCCCACCTAGCAGGGAGCCCGATGCGGGGCTCGATCCCAGGACCCTGGGAACATGACCTGAGCCGAAGGCAGATGCTTAACGACTGAGCCACCCAGGCGCCCCTAATAATAAACTCTTGAGTAGGCATCTTTCTAATCTCCTGGGGGACAAAAAGGGAAGGATGCCTACAACACTTCTGCTGCAAACGGGCGGTGAGAGGACTTTGTGAGGAGAAGGGCTTGTGTGGTTGTCGGAGCTGTAAGCTCAGCTGGCTGCGCGTCTCCCGGAAGGCTCTTTTTAATTAAAAGAACACAGACAGACCAGGCTGGTTCATCAGACTTGGGTGAATGACAGACATGTTCTTATAATGAAAGAAGCAAGCTCGTCACTTCAAGGAAAACAACGGAGAGTATCTGTTGCCAATAATATAATTTTTGAGCTTTCAAGTGAAAATGAGAATTTTAGAAAATGTTTATCTGCCACAGTGAGTTTGACAGCTTCCCGGTACTTAAAGACTTTCTGATTAAATTGTTGATCTTAACAAATGTGATTTCTAAAATATTTTATAATGAAATATGTCAACATTTGGAAGTTCTGCATAACTTGGTGAACCAATAATTTCCCAAAGACCAAAGGCCTTATGTTACAAAAACATTCATGGGTAAAAGACCTATTTAAATGAAAGACAGACCAATGAGTTCTTATATAACCAAGCACAAAAATTTCCTTAATGTTATTTCAGGTTCTACATGGCAATGAACTTTTGAGAACGTACTACTTGTTGAGCTCTGATGTAGTATCAAAGGAGAATAAGCACAATTATCTGAAAAAGGCTATTAAAATACTCTTCCCCTTTCCAACTATGTATCTCTGAGACCAGTTTTCTTCCTATTCTTTAACCAGGTATAAGAACCCAGCTATCTTCTATTAAGTCAGACATTCGAGATTTATAAAAATGCAAAACAATGTTGCTTGTCTCATCATTTTTGCTTTGTTTTGAAAAATTTAGTCATTTCTCACAGAAGTATATTATTTATATAACATGTAATGGGGTTTTTGTTATTTTTAAATGAATGAATTATTGCAAAAATTTGTTTTAAATTCTAATTCAGCAATATTGATAGATGTATTCCACAGAAGCTAAAGTTTTTTGAGGTCTTTGATAATTTTTAAGAGCGTAAGAGGGGTCTTGAGGCCAAAAAGTTCAAGAAGCACTGATTTATACAAAAGGGTCTATGCTGAGGTGATAGCCATGACCGGGACACAAAGCCTTCCCTCCAGCTAAGATCGAGCCCTGTTCCGTTAGCCTGTGTGACCCCAATCCAGTAGCTAACATGTGAACTTGGACAGTTACAGCTTAGGACGCTTTCTATGTTTGTTTCTGGATGGGAGGTAGACTGAACGTGAGTGTAAGATGGGTAAGACACCTCACCCTGAGAAATAAAATGAGGATTAAAGCAGCATTATTTTGAAACTTGAATCCTGGCAGTCAGGAAGGACCCCGGCCATTGTTCCTGCATCACCAAAGGGGGCTCCCTGCCGGTCTGAAGGGCTCAAGGTGCTTCCCTCCTTATATCAATTTGGGTGCAAGCTGTCATCTTCAGAGCAAGGAGTGGGGGTGGGTGGCTTTCACACTGAGGCTGCCTGGCCTCGTTTAGCCTGCTTGCAGCCAGCGCGATCGGACACGCAGAAAAGTGGGCTGCAGGACAGAGAGGGAGGCACTTAATTCTTTGTCCCACATTAGCTGACCCTTCAGCAGTGATGTTACTCTCATTAATACTGCAAACCAGGGCTGTCGCCTACAGAAGGCTTTGTTCTGGAGTCACTGTGTATCCAGGCCTCAGGACAAATCTCATTCGCAGGTGCCCGCCATCCTCGTCTGAGTAGCTGAGTTACCCTCCAGTTGTGCCAACTCCTAAATGAGCTAACCAATCGAGTGATAACACTGAGCTAACTAGTCTGTATGAAACTATTTCAAGACACAACGATTACCCGCAGCATCTTACTAGACACTAGATAAACACATGTAAGGCATTTAATGAGAAAGTATAAGATAATGAGTAAAACTGTGTTGTCCAAGACATTTAGGAAATATGACAACTCATAAGAAGGTACAACTTCTCTAGTAATATAAAAATGCCAAAGAAATTAGAGAAATGATCAGATCTTCCTCCTTTACTTTCCCCCCGACGTGTCCTTCCTCTAAAGCTCTCCATATTTCTCAAAGAGGTCCACATCACATGGAGACTAGAAAAGTAGGGAAGAAAAATCTCTATTGTGAAGTTAAGAGGGGCCCTCCCAGGGATGGATGAAGCAGTCTGATGGGAAAGACACTACCCTTCGCTATGGCTACTTCGGAATGCCATTTTCTTTCAAGAGCTGATTCACACAAGCAGTCCCTGTAGTAAATACTTTTACGTTTTTCTGGTATCAATGGTGGAATGCTGACAAATTTGGTAGGATTTTCAAACAGCAAAGGGAGTCAATTCTTGAGATACATTTGAACCTCTTTCATAACCACAGATATATTAAGAGCAGTTACCACTAAATACTGATTTCATTTCTGCTGCTTTTCTAAGTTCCTCTTTGGAAATGCCACCCTTTAATGACTAAAAAGACACTTTACTATGCATAAGAAACAGGACTCCTGAGAGGGAAAGACTCCAGGAGAAAGGTAAGGAGTGGGACGGGGAGGTTAATTCTATTGCTTGCTGTAAGGTATGGCCTCGTTTTACTCACACTCACACACACGCACGTCTCATAACCCCACTCAGATCCCCCACCACACGTGATAAAGTTGCTTCCACACTCTTTGCCACAGCTCTAGGACTTTCAACCACTAATTTACCTGTTTCAAGAAGGCCTTGTCAAATGCACTAGATGGTTTAGCTCATGAGGTTCTTAAAAAGCTATGGTGTTCTTTCCAAAAAGCAAAAAGATGTGTCACCAAGCATTTGTTTTCTGATGAGAAAGGATTAGTAGAAAACAGAATATCTTTTGAAGCGAGTCATGTACACGTGGTTCCCTTGATAATTACAAATGGCTTCTTATTAACGTTCTAACTTGCTCCACTTTTGCAATTAGTGTAATTAGGGATAGTCACATTTAGGCAATTATATTAAATCTATGATCTAGAAACTGCATTTTAAATAATTGTTTAGGCTAACTCAGAAATGAGATATTTCTAAGGTACTGTATTGTTTAGGGATACTTGATCCCTTGAAAGATACTTTAAAAGAAGAATAGCTACTTCACTACTTGATTTCTGGACTAGCCAGACATTACAGATGAGAAACGAGGATTAGAAGTGTCCTTAAATTAGAGTTAGCCTTGGTACATCAGTCTGGGGGGCTCAGGTATTGTTTACTGTTAAGTTGTTTACCTCCCTCCACTTGTCATTGTGTAACCTACTATTGATCCTCAGACCCCAAGCCTACATTCTGTGGCTTACAAGAAAGTTCTCCAGAGTTACCCACTATACTTGGTAAAACTCTTTTCTAAATGGTCAAATTACCAGCTTTGCAATGGCGACTGCAATAAGAAAAAGACCCATCTCTTCTCATCGTGCAGGTTTACAATTTTAGGCTGCTGGGTCTGGAAAGAATCTTTTCTTTTCACCTCCAAATTTAGATCACAGTCCAAGTGGCCATCGAGTGTTGAAATTCAAGCTTATTCTCAAAGAGCAGATGTTGGCCATGGACAAAGCAAATCCCTGAAGCTTACAGATTCCCAACCTGGGCTGGTGTCAGAGTTCCATGAGTGTGCTCCTAAATCTGGGTCAGTTTGGAAGAAAAAAGTCTTCCAATTACACTGATGAGAGGGAGCAAACAAAACAGCACTGTACTTAGTTTAAACTTAGAAAGCGATTTATAATGCTCACGCTTACAATGGGGAAAGAAAAATAATTATGTGCATCTAAATTATGCACACTTATTTTTAAATTCTAGGTGATTAACAAGTCAGCTTGTGGTATGCTGTCCCTGCTCTGGAGGCATTAACAGGTGGTAGATCATTTGCAAATATCAAGAACCAATGTATTTTGACCTCTGTTTTCTTCCTCCCTGTGGTGGGCTGAATAATGACTCCCTCCCAAATATTCACCTCCTAATTCTCAGAACCTGTGAATATGTTACCTTATAAAGCAAAAGGATTAAATTAAGGATCTTGAGATGGGGGAGATTATCCTGAATTATCCGGGTGGGCTCAAGATAATCACAAGTGTTCTTCTAAGAGGGAAATAGGAGGGTCAGAGTCCGAGAAGGAGATGTAATAACAGGAGCAGAGGTTGGACCAGTACCATTACTGGAAGGGGCCACTAGTCAAAGAATGCAGGAGGCCTTTGGAATCTGGCAAATGCAAGAAGTAGATGCTCCCCTAGAGCCCCCAGAAGGAAGGCAAGACTACTAAACTCATTTTAGACTTGTGACCTCCAGAACTGGGTGATAATGAATCGTATTGTGTGAAGCCACTAAGTTTATGGTAATTTGTTGCAGTGGCGATAGAAAACTAACATGCTTCCCCTGGTAGAAAGTCCTGGTTGAAGATACTTGAGGCTGCAGATCAGACTGGAGAGGCCCAGTGAACAAGCTGCTAGGGAAGAGCTCGCAGAAGCTGGGTCCTGAGAGAGATCCAGCTGTAAGTTTTTGCTGAGGCAACTGGAGTGACAGGGCTGCTGACACCCTGAAGTCTGCCTGGATCTGGCCCCGAGCTTGTGTCAAACCAGAACAACATTAAATCAGAAAGCAGGGGCGCCTGGGTGGCTCAGTCATGAAGCGTCTGCCTTCGGCTCAGGCCATGATCCCAGGGTGCTGGGATCGAGTCCCACATCCGGCTCCCTCCTGGGCGGGAAGGCTGCTCTCGCTCTCCCGCTCCTGCTGCTTGTGTTCCTGCTCTCGCTATCTCTGTCTCTGTCAAATAAATAAATGAAATCTTTAAAAAAAAAATAAATACAGAAAGCACCCATTGCACAACTTCTCTGGCCCATTAGATAACATACACAGAGTGCAGAGAGCATGTTCCCTAGCTCCTGTGACGCAGCTTTTTGGCCTGTACGCTCCCTCTGGACATCAAGAGCTGGAACTGCCTGCATTTCAATAGTAACCACTGCATAATGAAAGGTAAAGATGATAGCCATCATGACATAATGAATATTCCTGACCACGTGTCAAGAATCCACTTGTGCCTTCTTCCTTCTCAACAGAACTGATTTTGTATAGATAGCTGCCTCTCTATCTTATGGCCCATGAAAACTGACCCAACCCCACTCCACAGGCAGGCTCTGCTGACGTAAGTCAACCAGCACATTTTATTTTCTAGGGCACACTCAATGGTTCACGAGTTGGCCTGTGACCAAGTTCTTCAAAGGTGATCTCAGGATCCTTGCTTTGAATACCAGGGCAGGAGAACTTTTCTTACTTTTCCCTTGGACACTGTAGCACATGGATGTGAGGCCCAGAGTTGTACCCACCATCCTGCTACCAGCCTGAAGGCAAAGTTAGAACATGGAACGACTGTGGGGAGAATGAGTGGAGCCATAAGATTAACTCAATCCAGTGGCAGGGTCCATCTCCAACTTCCAGGTAACCAGTCAATGAAGTCTTTTACTGGCTACTCTACCTGAGTTGGATTTTCTTTTATTTTTTGCTGAAAGCATCTGAAATGGTAAGTGTGGAGATAAAGTTCTTAGGACCTACACTTTGTATATTTGCTTCAGAAGCTGGGAGGTATACCAACCTCTAAGTACTGGAACATTAGACTGAGCACTATTTTATTGAATCTTATACTCCCTGCCCCCATGGGTAGGAAGATCATTATTCTCACTTTATAGACAAGGAAACTGAAACATGTGGAGGTTAAGAAACTGGCCTACCATCATAATTAGTAAATGACAGAGTTGGGACCCAAACCTTGGCTACTGGAATCTAAACTCATCTACTTTTCCAGCTGAGAGCTGCTTACTTTCTATAGCTTCACAAAATCCGGAAAAATAGTTACCCTTGTTAATGCTTTTAAACTTATATTATACTGTCTAGATGCTCTCTTAAACAATAAAGTGGATTCAGAAATAAATCCTGAAAATCATAAAGCCTTGGCTCTTTTTCTAGCAGACTCTGAGCTAGGAAGATTATTCACATTCCCAGAGCCTTGATTTCTTCACCAATAAAATCAAGTTAGCAAAATAAAATTCATGTTGAAAGAGATGAACGTCAGGATGATGTAGTGACAAGAGTGTGGGCTACTTTGTTCCAGCCATGTGACCCTGGTCAAGTCACTTTACCTCTCTGTGTCTCTATCCACTTCTACCAAGTCACAGATGGCTTAATACTCTAGAACTCCAGGTCTACCTGACCTGTGGAGCTCTTGAAAGGGTTGTACTAATTTATTCAAATGGCAAATGAACACCTATGCTTCACTGGGTTAAAGTAATGAGCACCACGAATTTTACCCCCACCTTTTAATGCCCACCAGCCCTATCACGAAGCTATCCAACTTGCTTTTACTAATAGTACAACTAGAGGTCAAAAAATAAAGCAAAATCTTAAATCTAGTGGTCGCTGACCACAGTGAGTGGTCACTGTCAAGACACCACCCCACACTACTAATCACTCACGTGGGGGAGATGAGGAGCGGTAACTTGATGGCTTTTTGATGACTGTCCTGATTGCTGACAGATGAAGGACCCTTCCCCTGTCAGGGGTCAGATGGCACCATAACACCCTCCTGATTTAGTGGGTAAGATTCAATGGGAAGGGCTCATGCCCTCTGTGCTCTGTGCCCCAGAGCTTCCCCTGAGCTGAAAGTCTGGTCTGCTTCACAAGGTGGCCAAATACCTCCTATTTATTAGCAGAGAAGGTCAGGGAGAAAATTAAACCCATAGCCTCTGAGGAGACTTGGAAAATTCGTCAGGCTAATTTCTGTGTGCCTTTCCAGTGCCTCTTTGGCCCAGACGGTGCAGCAGGTGCCTCTTATGCTTAATTTCACGAGAACGAGGCTGTTATTGGGATCATGGAGAACAAAGTTACAAGGCTCTCAGAGAACCTGAAAGGACAAGCCTGTAAAGACAGCCGGGAGCACTGTTCTTGGAGCTGCTCCGTGTGCTCTGTGTCATCAGGGCCCGGAGACACAGAGGCGTGCGATGGGGCAGGGACAGTCCCAGGCTCTGCTGCAAGCCCAATGACTGTGTCAGCCCAATCCTCACTTTGTCTGTTATTTAGGCAAAGAAACACTCCAGTTCAAGAAAGAGGCCAAGACTCCTGCAGATAGGGGGTCTGCCGAGCCAGCCATGGCAGTGAGTGCTGCAGAGGAGAAGGAGCGCTGGAGATGGAGACTATACATAACTGGTGTGGACCCACGATCCCTGCCAGCCGGCCTTCGACATGGCTCTCAGAGAAGGTTGTGCGTGGACAGTCATGTGGCCGATGTATATTTCTGCTGAATCCATTTCTAAATGCCCCTCCTCAGTGCTTTTCTGCCTCGGCCAGAGCCTCCCCGTCCCTGAGGGTGGAGATAAGTGGGGAAGCAAACTGCTTCACCCCAGGACTGCTTCCCCAGCCGGCTGGATACCCCCTGAGTCCCAGAGGCCGTCCTGCCTGCCTGCGCACCGTGCTTTGGCAGTGTGGCCGGATTCTGCCCATCCAGCTCCGCGGCCGCTGGGCTCGCATCTGTCCTATGGAGGTAATTAGCCTGTTGTTTTTGAAATCAGTCAACCAGCCTCATAATCACTTTCTCAAAAACATTCCCACAATGAAACGACCATTGATGACGGGATGACGATGGGGAAAAGAGCACAGAGGGCAGCTACGGCTGCTCACGGGTTCCGGAGGGGGAACCCTGAATGAGCACGGGGTGGAGACGGGAAAGGGACAGGCTCGGGGCCTGAGGCCTCAGTCTTTGCTGGGGAAGTGATTGAATCGCTTTTATCTGAGTTCCTATGTGTATTCAGTCTGAAGAAGAAACTGACGAGGTGGGCTACAGGCTGCGTATCCTCTAGGCCCCTGCTCCCCACTCCTGTCCCTCCAGCCCCATGGCCCGGCCAGGGCACCCCTGCATGGTGCTCTGAAAGAGTGTGGGCTCTGCCTATGAACATGACCCCAGTGTGGGCCTCTTTCTAACTTCTTGTAGGAATCTTGTCCAAATTATTTTGCTTCTCTCTTTGTTGGCCTGGCGTGCAAAATGGGGACCTGGCTGTCACTGTATCTAGTTGTTTGTTGTGAGGATAAAGCAGATGAGATGTTGGGAAGTGCCTAGCACAGTGCCTGGTGATTATTTTGGGTCTACTCCAGTAATCCAGATTTCCCCATTCGAAGGCCAGCTGATGAACAACCTTAATTCCATCTCCACCTTAAACTCCCCTTTGCCATTTAACCTATCTATAGCTTCCAGGGATTAGGACATGGACATCCTTGGGGCCATTATCCTGCCTGCTACACCATACTTATTTGAGTCCTCAGAAGCTCTCATCTAGAGCACTGCAGTGACATCCGGTGGGCCTCCATACCTCCAATAATCCTGCACGGCGATCCTCTGGATTGCCATCTTGCTAAAGCAGAGTTGACTGGTGCCTAAAACAGTGCCTGAGATATGGTGGGTGATTAACAAACATTTTAATAGCCCAAAATAGTTAAAATTAAGTGCATACTCTGTGCCAGGCACACTTACAAGCACTTTGAATTTTTAACTAATTTATTCCTCATGTCAACCAAATAGGGTATTAGGGCTAGGCCCATGTTTTTACAGATGAGAAAACTGAGGCACAGAGAAGTTGTCACCTGCTTAATCTCACAGATATTAGGTAGCAGAGCAAGAATTTAAGACCAGGTGGCCGAAGTCTAGAGCCCTATGCTCATAACTACCTCACTATTGTTGAGTAAATGGATAATTTGGTCTCAAAGACCTTTCATAGCCACTGCCTGGCGGGGGGCAAGGGGAAGGCAAGATAAGGGATGGCAACTAGACTCAGGTGGACAAAGGTTTGAACTTTCATGCCACCACTGTGTGATCCTGCCAGGTTACTTAATCTGTCTTTACTTCAGTTTCTTCAACTATCAAATAGGAATAAAATCACCCACTTCATCTACTGCATATTTTGAGAATTACATGAGGTAATACAGAAGTGCTTAACACAGTGCTCAGGACTCAGCAGTTACCACATAAATGTTAACCACCCCCTCCCTGCAACGTAAGGCCAGGTAGTATAAATACATGGTGATGACTAATATGTCACACTCTAAGGCTGAATGTAGTTTAACAATTGGATTTCCAAGCCACTCTGTCCTAACACCACCCTACCTCTCCCCTCTACCCCATTCCATTCCTCTGAGAATTCAACCAATCTCACTTGGTTGCCTCCTGGCATATGACATGAAATTTTCTGCTCTGGGGCTTTGTCAAAGCAGCTCTTCTCATCAAAAATATCTCCCCCCTTTATTTAAAAGAATTTATTTATTTGTCAGAGAGCAAGAGAGAGAGAGAGAGAGCACAAGGAGGTGGAGTGACAAGCAGAGGGAGAAACAGGCTCCCTGCTGAGCAGAGAGCCCTATGCGGGACTCCATCCCAAGACCCTGGGATCATGCCCTGAGCCAAAGGCAGACGCTTAACCAACTGAGCCACCCAGGCGTCCCTGTCTTTCCCTTCTTATTTTATCTACTTATCTACGTTCTTTATGGAATCTGCCCAACTCCTCCTCTCTGGCCACCTGCTGTATTTTACCTACACTTTTATTATAGCATATCCAAACTCATGATTATATTGAGTTTCCTGTCCACAGCTGTTTCCTCTGTTGTTTATAAGGTCCTCATTTTCATCTTCATGAGCCTCCCATGACTAACCTACACTGGAGGTCGGACAGATTTGTGGCAATGAGTTAAATGTAGAAACAGGGAAGATACGGTCTGAGCACAAAGACCCAGTAAAGAAAACAGATGGGGACACAGATATTCCACGGAAGGTGGAAGGTCATACATGCCCTTTTAGAAATGCCATGAAATGGTGGGGGCAGAAGGACGGAGGATGAGGCTGAAAGAAAGACTTCATGGAGGAGGTGTCTGTGCACGTGCATCAGGGGGAGAGGCTGTCTGGGGAGACTGGGACCAGGCTTACAAATATTGCCTGAGTGCCATAGATGGACCTACCACCGAATTGTCTCATTATGTGTGTAAGTATTTGTGCTGGGCTCCAGACTTATTTTCGGAGCAAACAGTAGACTCTTCTCCTCCTCAGCACTCAAAAGGCTGAAACATTTAGGCAGGAGAGAATTTCAGTTAGAGCTCGTAGGCCACTCAGTGATGGGGCAAGAGCAGACACAAGTGGCAGGAAAAATCTCCCTGGGGAGAGCATTCAGGGAATGACAGAGATCAGGAATGCACCAACTTTGAGCTGTAAAGTGACAGGGGGTCTTCATTTGGTTAATTTCAGAATTTAGCGGAAATAGCTGGTTAGTCTCTTCTGGAGGAGTAACTCAGTGGCAACAGATTTATATTCAAGGAAACCCTACTTCAACTGTAGCGTGTGAGAAGCCCTGGCTTAGAACTAACAGGCAAAAGATTTTCTCGGGAATTTGCTGGATTGGGATATGCCAAAGAAATGTGACTTAGTATGGCGGGCTACTATTGTTGGATCTTTTTTACCTCTTCATTATCATATGTTTTGATAAGATTGTAACAGCTTTCATCGACAATATGGCTTAGAGTTAGTTTAGGCAGATCGCCGTAACTCTGAGCCAGCTAGCAGGATTCTCATGAGGTTCAGGACACTGTTGATTCCTCTTGGCTAGAAAAGCTGAAGTTTTCCGGCAGGTCATCTGGCCAACACCCACTGCTCATAGAGGAGAAACTGCACCCCCTTCCCTGAAAACCCCGCCGAGCGCAGATCTTTGGCTTGGTCAACTTTGGCACGTTAGAATTTTGACTTCTGTTGGGTTTAGATTTCCTACATGTAACAGTGAGTCATAGTTGTGAGTCACCTGGCAGGTGTAGTAAGCCAGATAAAAAGATGATGGTTTTAAACAGACATGTACCTCTGAAACAAATAATACATTATATGTTATAAAAAAAGAAGAAGATAGTAGGAAGGGAAAAATGAAGGGGGGGAATTCAGAGGGGGAGATGAACCATGAGAGACTACAGACTCTGAGAAAAAAACTGAGGGTTCTAGAGGAGAGGGGGTGGGGGGTGGGTTAGCCTGGTGATGGGTATTAAGGAGGGCACGTACTGCATGGAGCACTGGGTGTTATATGAAAACAATGAATCATGGAACACTACATCAAAGACTAATGATGTAATGTATGGTGACTAACGTAACATAATAAAAAAAAATAAAAAGCTATTCTGTATGTAATAGCTATATTTGGGGGTTTTACGGGACAATGGAAAGAGCATGGAACCAGAGTCAGAAAATGTGAAGCAAGTCACAGCTTTACTCATCTTGGTTACCTTGGGCTGGTGACATTCAGTCACCTGGAAATTGTTCTGGAACTAGGCAGTGGTGAAGAGAATAAATGAACAAGTATCCCTTAATTCTTCAGAGTACTATTTTCATCAACTATACAATACAGGAGTGAAAAAACCCACCAGTAGAAAACTGATACATGTTAAGTATTTGGTGAATTGTCAATTCACTATCCCATGTCATTATCTGCATTTTTAATAGTTTATCAAACGTAAGGGAAGAAAAAGAAACTTATTAATATTCTAAAGTATTTTGACCCTTTTATCACAACTGGCTATGTATTCAGAAACACTGTCTCCATCTATTCGTTAAAAACAATTTTGGGGGTGTGGCAGTTAAACCGTTCCCAAGATTTTCTCTTCATATGTCATCCCTGAGTGAGGGGCTTTCTGTCTCTCGAACATTTGGCCAGGGAACCTGTCTACTGACAACCAGACATGCTTGACCACCTCTGGAAATCCAGGATAGGAGACTGACAACACAAAGCTTGAACCTCTCACAATTCTCCTTCTGGAAGGGAAGCAGCATGAGGTGAAGACATGGAGTCTCACACTGGAGTGGCCTTATTTACATGTTCCACCACAACAGACAGAACATGGTCTTTCTGCCCGAGGCCCAAGGTAGCAGTGCTGAAGATTGCAATCTCTGGAACACCATTCTTAGAGTTAGGGGGACTTCACACAGCCAAGTGATTTCATCTGACTCCATTTACCTACCATGAAATGGTCACCTTGTGGGACCCCCAGTTGTGACACATTATAGGTTAGAAAGAAGCATCCACTTTCAAAATAGACTCTCAGCAGGTAATATGGGTCAGCTTAGTCTATTTTTAGTTCTGCTTTGGCAGGAACCACAAAGGGGATCTAAGCTCACTTTTGTGCCCTTAGAATCCTGCTGGCACATCCTCATCAAAGACCTACCCTTTCCATGGTGACAGCACTGATCAAGGTTTGCCAGTGTATGTACCCCACTCACTTTTCCAGAGGCTTCAACGCTTGTGCTGAAAAATGGTGAGGCTTCCTTCCCTTCAGAGATATGTGGCAAAGATGGGAGGTCAATATAAAGGGCAGTAAGATATACGGACCCCAAAGTAGTGTTTTCAGACAAACCAATCATAGCTTGGCAGGCTCTTGCTCTAGTCTATGATTTGAAAGCATGCTCCAAAATGGACAGGAATAGGAACAAGATAAAAGGCAACTTTGTCAAACCTCGGAAGTTCCTTCTTTAGACAAATGAAATATTTGCAGAATTTGGTACTAAAGAGCATCCTAATTATATATAATACACAATTTCCTTCTTGAAATGTTAATGGTTTATAGACAGTAAACTGCCCTAATAGAACAAATTATGATCTTGTTTCAATGAGTCACAACGGTAGGAGTCTTGTCTACCATAAGGCTTAGAGAAATGAACTTGGACAAGGTTTGTTGTTGCTGAAAAATTGAAGGTCAAAGTCCTCTAGGATGCTACGTTATGAAAATCGTAGCCAAAACCCCAAAATGACCCCCATCAAAGCCCACATCCATTTCTTTTACTCCCTTTGTATCATTATTTAATTTTCTCACGGAGGCAATTTGCAATGCCAAGGAACCAGAAGCAGAGGTGACAGAAACAACAGTGGCTAAAGGAGGAGGACAACTGAAACCTCAAAGAAGAACAGAAACCTATTTACAGGTGTTTTTAACTAGACAGACAAGAGCAGACCCAAAATAATAGATCTCCCAGGTTTCAGAAGACTCTGAAAGTAAGCTCCTTAAATTGGAAGAGCAGCATAGCCCCAAACACACAATAGTCACCACCAATTATAAAAGAATGCCCAGATGCATCCTTTGACGCCTAGGCAGTCCATCTCACAGTATCTGTCAGAAAGCCAGTTCCCGTCATTATGTCATAGAAGAGCACCGTGTCAGGAGGACTGTGATTGAAAGGCATGGTCACTCACTAGGGGATCTCTCTTCCTCTTCTGTTGGCTGTTCCTTCTCAGGCTTGGGAGGGCCTTTGATTTTATACACCAAGGCACGGAGCTTCCCAGTCCAGGAAGTGTCCTCTTCCACCTCTTCCTCCTCCTCCAGGGGAACCCCTAGCAAGGCACAGAACAGAGTGAAAACCTCAAACAGTACATGAAACCACCATATGATTGAAAGAACATAAGGTCTCTGATTCCCACCCTTCTGGAACCTTCTAAAGATACCATAGGCAGCTCCCCATAAATATTTACCTCTATGAGGTCTTTTGACAAGTTTTAAAAAGGTGATTTCTTGTGTACAAGAACATCAAGTAATTTCAAACCCCACACTTAACTTTTTCTAATCTAAACTCCAAAAGGGCTCTAGAGTATCTAGAAAGAAAAAGTTAACATTGAGTCAGTTCAAATGAAAAGACCATCTATTATTTATATATTAGTCAATCCACCCACGCACAAGCAGCACAAACGCTGAGAACCATTTAAAACCAGCAGTTATGTATCAAAGTAGGCACTGCTGGCTTAGAATTCTTCAGGGCAGAAGTTATCAATCTCTCATGGCAAAAGCTAAGAAGCAAAGGGGATTGGAATCTTGGTTTAGCTGGGAGCAGAGTCCAACTAAGTAAAGTGGGAGAGGTTTATGTAAGTATTGGGTTTTTTTTTTTTTTTCTTCAGAAACCCTGTTCACTCTCTTCTAGCTCACAAAATTTCTTCTTGGTAGAAGTTTCTGTCATATGTTATGCCAGAATTATTTCCTATAGCTTCTCTGACCCAAGTAGTTTGGGCAGAATCATTTCTTGAGCGATTACTATTGTACTGTTAACCTTTGAACAATGCAGGGGTTAGTGGTGCCACTCATCTGCACAGTGGAAAATCCACATATAACTCCGACCCTCCAAAACTTAACTATAAATAGCATACTTCTTGATGGGAAGCCTTCCTGACAATAATAAACAGTCAACTAACACGTATTTTTAAATGTTATATGCATTATGTACTGTATTCTTATAATAAAGTGAGCTAGAGAAAAGAAAATGTTATTAAGGGAAAATACACATACAGTACTGTTTATGGAGACAAAATTCTGCATCATACGCAGACCCGGGTAGTTCCAACCCATGTTGTTCAAGGGTTAACTGCACCTTTAAATAGAAAACTTTCTTCCCAACCCCACTAGCTTCTAATGGATGAATCAGGAACAGACTTGTCTTTGATACAGCTTTTGCCTCAGAAGCTCACCGCAGTGAATGAGAAGGTCCTCATGGAAGTCATAGAGCTCCTCCCGTATCTCCTCTGGGCAGGGGCAATTCTCTCCCAGTTGAAAGTTAAGAAGCATGTTGATCTTTGAGGGACAAAGAAGAATAGGTGGTTGGTTCCAGTGTTGGTAAAAAGAACTCAGATCCTGCCTTAAATACCTAACATTCTTTGCCAATTTTGTCCAACTCAAATTCATTTATAAAGATGGCCAATAGGTGTACCTGGATGGCTCAGTCAGTTAAGCATCTGCCTTCGGCTCAGGTCATGATCTCAGGGTCCTGGGATCGAGCCCCACATAGGGCTCCCTGCTCCACGGGAGTCTGCTTGTCCCTCTGCCTCTCCTCCTACTTGTGTGTACATGTGCTCTCTCCCTCCCTCAAATAAATAAAATCTTAAAAAAAAAAAGATGGTCAACGTTTAAAAGTAGCTTTCACTTTTTTTCTGATTATAATGGTAATTTATTAATTGCACAAAATTTGGAAACACCTAAAGAAAATTTACTGCGATCCCACTGACCAAATAAAACCATATTTAGCTAGTAGCTCCCGGTCTTTACGTGTGCAGATTGAGATCACACTTTAAACATATTTGAGGTCTGATTTTCCACTTAACAATTTATCTTGAGCCTTTTCTTATTTTACTTTTTTTTTTTTAAAGATTTTATTTATTTATTTGACAGAGAGAGACACAGGAAGAGAGGGAACACAAGCAGGGCGAGTGGCAGAGGGAGAAGCAGGCCTTCTGCTGAGCAGGGAGCCCGATGCGGGGCTCGATCCCAGGACCCTGGGATCAGGACCCGAGCCGAAGGCAGACGCTTAACCGACTGAGCCACCCAGGCGCCCCTTACTGATTTTTAATAGGTACACTGTATTTCATCATATGGATGAATAGCAACTAATGTAAAATGTACATAAAATTATGATTTGTTAAGATATATTTAAATTGTTTCCATTTCTTTGTCCTTATAAAGTTTGCATTTCCTTTTACATAATTTTTGTTCACATTTCTGATCATTTTTCTTAGGATAAACTCCTAGAAACGAAACGACTGGATCAAAAGATCTGCGTATTTTAATGGCTTTTGATATGAATTGCCAAATCACCCTCCAGAAAGCTCACAACAATTTGCATTATTACCAACTTTATACAAGAGTGTGTATTACTTTGCCATCTCCATTACGGTAATGAGAATTAACACATTTTCAAATATTTTCCAATTTAATGCGTGAAAAATATCATATCCCTGTTGCTTTAATTTGCATTTAATTGGTGAGGTTGAATTTTGTTTTTCCATACTTAAGGACCATTTTTCTTTCTTTCTTTTTTTTTTTTAAAGTAGGCTCTACGCCCTGTGTGGAGCCCAACAAAGGGCTTGAACTCATGACCCTGAGATCATGACCTGGGCTGAGATCAAGAGTTGGACGCCTAACCAACCGAGCCACCCAGGTGCCCCTATTTCATATTTTATAAATTTCCTGTTTATGTTCTTCCTCCATTTTTCTGTTGAGAAATTTTCTTTTTAAAAATTAATCTGTATTTTGCACATCCCTAGACTATTAACTCTTCATAATATATACTCCAAATATATTTCCTGGATTTTAGTGAGCTTTTAACTTTACAGGATTTTTTTATTGACATGTAGGTTTTAACATGTAGTTAAACTATCACCTTTTCCTTTATAGTTTTGTCTCAGGGATTCTTAACTGTTTTTATATCATGGATGATTCTGACAGTCTGTTGAAACCCCCTGTTTACTTCTCAAATATTTTGAATACATACCATAAAATATAAAAAATTACATAGAGAAACAATTATACTGAAATCTAGTTATCAAGACCATAAAAAAGAAATCTGTGATATAGGAATATATGTACTTGTTTATTAACTCATTAGACAAAAAGATCTGGTGGTGGGTCTCATATCCACAGTGATCTTGAAGTAGTGATGAATGTAAATGATATTTCAATGTATGACAACCACTGTAATACAACATGGAAAAAAAAACCCAGGCAATTTCTGTTGCTGGAAAAGTCACGTATTTGCTTTGCTGCCTACATCAATAATTAAAGAAATGCTATCAGAGATTAATGACAAGTTGGTGAAAATGAAGTCATTCATTTCCTGCTCAGATTTGGGAATGTCTCAATTCTTTCCAAAGACCACGACCCCAGGGTAACCCACACACCAGGCAAAGGTATTTTCTCCTTCTGTTTAGGATTTTTAGGTTAAAAAACTTTATAATCTCTTTTATTAAACCATGAAAAACCATATTTAATGTTGTTAGGAAGATCCTTATTTAAAGCTACTACTGCAAACAATTTTTTGGAAGTAGATAGAAGTACTGTTTGTAATAAAATAATACATAACACAGGTTAGAAAAGTAATTTTTGTGGTTGTTCTACAATGTTAGACCTGGTAATTATACCAACATATATTGATAAGTTGTTTATTAAATAAAAAGAAAATTTGAAGATCTAGCTTGAGAGTCAAAAATAATTTCTTTGCTGAAAGATCATTCCTTAGGTAGAACACTTGGGAAGCAGGAGCCCACCAGCCTGCAGGGCAGAAAACCAAATGGGGAGTGAGCTGAATTTTCTCCTCCACAGGGCATACCCTTTAATGATGCCCTTTTTAAAGTCAAAGGCTTACTGACTGTGCCTGGCTAATTTGCCAACAACCGTTGGACTGATCTTAGTTTTGCCTCCTTTTGTACTTGGTAACATCCACCAAGTATGTTTTTTTCATCTCTCTATACTACATAGATATAAGGCTGAAAACCTTTATTTTCTCCTCAAAGGTTACAGAAAGATGAGAGACTCATATCACTGTTTTAAAATTCTAATTCTTATGCATCCAATCTTCCAAGTGATTTTGCAGTGCTATCCCCTGAAATTGATCTAAATTCTCCTTTGTTGATATTCAATTCTGAATTATTTAGAGAGCTCTGTTGGTAGGTTCTTTCTAGAAATGAATACTGAGAGGCGTGGTAGGTGGGATAGCTGAATTTGATAGCAATTAGTGTTCCTTCTTTCATTTCATTCCTAGACCAGCAGCATCAGTATCACCTGGAAACTTGCTCAAAGTATAAATTCCTGGGCGTCACACTAGAGCTACTGACTTAGGAGCCCCGGGGTGGGGGGGTCCGCAATCTGTTTTATTAGGACTTTCTGGTGATTTTGAGGTCACTCAAGAATCACAGCAGGCAGGGGTAAAGGAGAAGTGGGAGCCAGCGTGGCCCTTCCAGGAGCCAGGATCATAGGCTGGGTCCATGAGGACAGTCTTAGATGGACAACGCATCCTAGCTGGGTTGAGCAGATGCCTCAGAAAACAGACATAAACTCTACTCACTGGCAGAAGTGAGTCGCTGGCAGAAGGTCAGAGAACATGGCATGAGGCAAATGCAAATACCTCCAACATGGAAGCTAATGATGGCACGTACAGGATGTGTACTGTATGTCACGTATCCTGCTCAGTAATCTAAACACATTATCTCATGGGATCCTCACAAGAAGGGAGGGAGGGAGATACAGACATCCTCATTTTACAGCTGAAAACCCTAAGACGTAGAAAGGCGATTGCCCAACACCACACAGCGAGCAACGGGGGAGGCCCAGGACAGGAGCCAGGCACATCGTGCTTCCATCCCATTACTCCCAAAACAAGTCAGCGTTTGCCCAACAAAATGGGAAACGTTCACACACACCTGTTGCCAGTCTAAAGGCAGCCAGACAACATTTGTAAAGCCTTCAAGAGTAATTCAGGCTCGCTGCACTTCCCTCAGCATGGTGCGAATTACCTCCTCCTGTCAATTGAAAGGGCTTTCTCATTTTGCCTCCAGCAAAGAGATGATAAGCTTCACCTACTCTTTTCAAGGCCGGTATCATTCAAAGGCATCTTTTTTTTTTTTTTTTAAAGATTTTATTTATTTATTTGACACAGAGAGAGTGAGAGAGAGAGAGAGAGCATAAGCAGGGGGAGTGGCAGGCAGGCAGAGGGAGAGGCAGGCTCTGTGCTGAGCAAGGAGCCTGATGTGGGACTCGATCCCAGGACCCCGGGATCATGACCTGAGCCGAAGGCAGACGCTTAACGACTGAGCCACCCAGGCGCCCTCAAAGGCATCTTTTAAAAGCCAAGAGATGTAGTTCATTTTTAAGCCGATATAAATATCTATGTTCTACAAAATAGGTTAGGAAAGTAATTAGACCAAGTTGTACCATTAATACCAAATGGTGGTAATTATACTGACAACAATTTATGGATAGGCTGCTTATTCAATATAGATAAGATCCAAAGATCTGGTTTCAGAGACTGAAAACAAATTTCTTCACTGAAAGAGCTTCTGGCGTGGAGCACTTAGGGAGCTGGGGCCAAGCAGCCTGCAGGATATACGTGAACAGCTGAGCAGAGGGACAAAAACAAAGTACTATTCCACCAGCTGTCCCGCCCTCCTCTGCAAGTTGCTCACAAGGACCCTCAGTCTTTCAAGCCCTCCCACCTGGGCAAGACTGACCACAAGGTGGGGGTACTGCAAAGAATGAAGACAATACCTCACAGAAGGGACCTCACTTGCCCAGTCCTGTTCTCCTAGCTTCCGGGGGCTGGGAGGCTTTACGAGGGTCTTGGTCATGGGGCAAGGGGACGAGAAGACTGTGCATCTACTTTCATCAATCGGGAAGTGTTGACCATGCTCTGTTGATCTCTGACAGAAAGCAGTGACTTCTGCAAGGACTGGACAGACGTTCTTCTTCTTCTTCTTTTTTTTTTTTTCCTAGGCAAAGAACTTTATTAACCTTGTTTCAAATTTTATTCCCAGGCTTCTTCAGCTTAATTAGCTGCAAAGAATGAATTGTGTATAAGCAAAAACTGAAAAGAGCTGCAGTGTCCAAGGGGCTTGGGCTTCAAAATATTAGAGATCTAGATTTTATCACATCCACGAACAAAATTTTAAAAAGCAGTCATAAGATAAAATAGCAGCTCCCAGTAACTTCTTCAGGTTTTATGTTCTTCAGAAGTTGACTCAATTCAGTTTGCTTCATTCTTGGAAGCTTCATCAAAATTCTCCACAAGATCTGGAACTTCATCATCATCATCCTCTCCAGTAGCAAGTGGTGCTTTTCCATCCACAACTGTTTGGGCAGAGCTTCAGCCAGTCTTCTTAGTCAGATTGTCTGCACCAAGTTGGTTTAAGATACTGGGTAGCATTGGGGCTCCTGGGTGGCTCAGATGGTTGGGCGTCTGCCTTCGGCTCAGGTCATGATCTCCAGGTCCTGGGGTCGAGCCCCACATGGGCTCCCTGCTCCGAGGGGAGTCTGCTTCTTCCTCTCTCTCTGCCTTTCCACCTGCCTGTGCTCTCTCTGTCTCTCTCTGTCTCTCTCAAATAAATAAGAAAATCTTTAAAAAAAAAAAAAGGGTACTGGGTGGCATTTCTGTCAGCTGCTTTGTCTCAGCGTGGCCTGGAATGGTGGAAGTGTTCGCTGCCAGCGATGCCTGAACCTTGGGGGTGTTAAAGTGGATCACTGTTCCTTGGCTTGTGAACATATTCACTTCTTCAATACCACAGATATTGTTTACCCCTAACTTCTTTAAGGAGAACTGAAGTTTTTTATCATCTGCTGTAGCCGTTCTATGAACCACCTTCTTTCGGCGAGCAGTTCCTTTCCCACCAATGTGCACTTGTGCTTGCAGTTTGGCAAGTTTCTCCTGGTTCATGATAGTTTCTTTCATCTTGTTGGAGCGGAAATGGGACCGCGCGGGGGAACAGGGTTGGCGCTCAGGGGATCTCGGGCGGACCAGCTGAGATTAGGTGCACACATGCGGGGATGCAAGATGGCAGCTCTGGACAGACGTTCTTCTAACGTCAGATCCTTGCTGCTATGAAAGTGATGTGGTCTTTGACTCAGTGATAGGTAATGGGGACGAGTGAGCAAGGGAGGGGAGTAAGCCGTGCCCACGTGCAGTTTGGGATGGGTTTTCTTCCCCATCTAAGTGGCAGATGCTCCTCGTTGCCATCAGCGTAAGCCCAGGCCTGTCCCCTGGCATTGTGCTGGGTCATTTAATCACCCACAGCTCTCATGGCCACCCCAGGCATATAAACGCTTCATGTGCCCTGTTCCGTGAGGTTCAAGTTCTTCCGTAGGAATGACATGGAGGCTCAGGAAGTTTCTTACCTGCTCCTGTGGCGGGGAGCGGAACTCCCTGGTCTTCCGGGCAGTCAGGGCTGCGGACATGTTCAAGGCCTGCATGAGCTCATCGTAGCGAGACTTCTGATTTGCCTGGAGTTTGGAGACATAAATGTCGCCAAATGCCACAATGGCCTCCACTCGATGTTGCAGCTCGCAGTCACAGAGATGGCTGAGGAGCTCACACATCTGCAACACAAGCGAATATTTATGCTAATTTAACAATACTTTGCATACATTGGTTAAGCTGCTGGCATCCCCATTTTACAGAGGGTAACACTGAGCCTCAGGTGCTCTAAGTGACTTGCCCAGGCTCACACAGTAACCATGGAGCCATCAATGGATTCCAAGTCAGCCTGAATCCAGACACCAGCTCTTTATCCTAAGGCCTGGAGAATGACAGGAAAATGAGCTCACCAAAGACAGAATAAATCTGCCTGTGGTGAGGGAGAACGGCATTCCTAAGAGAGTTCCTCCGTGGCTCTCACCTCCAGGTAGGAACCACCACTGAATTGCACAGGTGAGTTCTGGATCCTTCCTGACAACTTCTGGCTCTGGATGACAGGAACTAAAGACTTCTGTTCCCCTCTCCATCTTTCTTTTCTTTTCTTTTTTTTCTTCCTTCTTTCTTTCCTTCCTTCCTTCCTTCTCTCTCTCTCTTTCTAAAGATTTTATTTATTTATTTGACAGAGAGAGAGACAGCGAGAGAGGGAACACAAGCAGGGGGGAGTGGGAGAGGTAGAAGCAGGCTCCCGGCAAAGCAGGGAGCCCGATGTGGGGCTCGATCCCAGGACCCTGGGATCATGACCTGAGCTGAAGGCAGTCGCTTAACCAACTGAGCCACCCAGGTGCCCTCTTTCTTTCTTTTCATTTGTTGGCCATGTTTTTCTGTCATTAGTTCTTTTGGACTGTTAGCTATTACTAATCTTATCACTATTTGAACTTTTATTAATAAGAATAATAGCCATAACTTAGTGAGTTAGTAAATTATTAAATATTAATTATTAAATAATAAACATTAAAATATTTATGAACCCATCTCCACTTCACCTTTCACATGACTAACAGACACTCTCCAGTTGGTCTGGGCACAGACAGCAAAGCCCCTGACGGTGGTGTGCTCTTACATAACAGGGCAGTCTCCGGCACACCTACCCAGCTCTGCCTCAGCCAGGTGAACTAGCACCAGAGCACATGTCCATCACACTTGTGATGAGAGTGACAACATTTAATTAGAAGGAATGTGCACCAATGAAATAGGAAAACCAAGGTGAATGACTAGGGAACATCTATAAAAGGCAAGTTTTTTTTTAAGATTTATTTATTTATTTGAGAGAGAGAATGCACACGCATGGAGGGAGGGGCAGAGGGAGAGAAACTCAAGCAGACTCTGTGCTGAGCATGGAGCCCGATGTGGGACTCGATCTCATGACTCTGAGATCACGACCTAAGCTAAAACCAAGAGTTGGATGCTTAACTGACTGCACCACTCAGGTGCCCAAAGGCAAGTTGTTTTTTTAAAAAAAAATACTAAAAGTTGGGTGTGAGTTAGACAACTACAAAATATTGGGGGGAAATCATTTTAATGATTCTAGAATACTAGAAGTATTCTGTGCTCAGGTTGCTTTCCAATTACCTCTAAATCCACAGTCTATTTTAAAGATCCCCCAACTGGCCATTATGCACATCAAAGTGTGCATGACAGGTGTCAATGATGCAAAAGGGAGGACTCCACATGCCAGTCCGGGATTCACATTAAAGAAAAGGTCTTGGCTCCACATTAGAAGAGCACATTATATGTTTTAATAAAATTGTTGAAGGCATATATGTAAAATTTGTTATGCTTCTTCTCCATATGCAGTGTTTTGACTATCTGACCACCTACCAATCCTATCACATTGGGTAAGAGAGCATCATTTGGAGATTATTATAATATGTTTTATGATAAAATACATTCCATATTGCATTTTATAATGATAAATTTGAATGTTATGTTTTATTATATTATCATCCACATTTTACAAATCGTAATGCTAAGGCTTTGGTAGGCTACTGACTTGGAAAGCGTATAGAGTAAGTGGCCTCAGTCAGGCTGACTCTGTGGAAAGACTGTTCTGCTCTGTTCACTTTCATTTCTCTTTTCTCAGTGCCCAGAAGACAAAAGTGATCATCTTCAATGCATCACCGATGCTCGCCTACATCTGGTAAGACTATGCTTAGGAAATGTTGAGGTTTCCTGGGTGATGACAAGGGGGCAGCTCTAAGTGAGCAAGACTCTTTTTCTTAGCTCAGAGGGCCGTTGATTTGAATGCCAGTGCAACAGGTCTCCATAGGCTTGGTGATCAGAACATGGCAACAGATGAGAGCAGGTGGTGAGCGTGGCCACCCCATGAGCCAATTCCTCTGGTCTGTTCCACAGCCAAAGATTCCTCCTCCTCTCCAGACAGATCTCACCAAGGAGCCATTTAGTCCCAAAAGTAAGAGGTAAGATCAGGGCCCATCCATCACTAGTTCCATAAAAACAATTCTAAAACTCATGCCTTGGGATGCCTGGGTGGCACAGTTGGTTGGGTGTCTGAATCTTGGTTTTGGCTCCGGTTGTGATCTCACGGTTTTGGGATCGAGCCCCATGTCAGGCTCCACGCTTAGCGTGGAGTCTGCTTAGGTTTCTCTCTCCCTCTTCCTCTGCCCCTCCCCCCCCATGCTCACTTGCACTCTCTCACTCAAATAAATAAATCTTAAAAATAAAGCATATGCCTTATTGGTAAGGGTTAGTATTTTTCTTTTGACCTAGTGAGTATACTTCGTGTCAGAAACAAGCATGACCAGCGAATGCTCTCTCTCGGCATCTCTGCTACACCCCAGGTTTAGGCCGGTGCCCTGAGTCCCAGCCTTACCTCCAGGCTGCACTCTCACCCTACCCAGCTCTTTTCAAGGGCAGGGACTTGGCTGCCCTGAGTTACCTGCAGTTTGACGGACTCTGGCAGTCGGGTCTGCAACAAGCCTTTGACTGGAGCCTCCTTGCCGGCCTTTTCCCCAGCCTCCACTGCCTTCTCCTCCACCTGGGTCACTTCCTCCTTCTCTGCTCCATCCTCTGTCTCCGCACTGTGCTCCCCAAACACAGAGGGATCGATCAGGAGGAGGATCTGCCGGACATCATCATCATCAAACACCCCCATGATCAGCAGGGTCCCGATGAGTTTCAGCACAGGCACAAACTGGAACTCCACAGACCCGCCGACGGGGTCCCGGATATGAGCCCCGCTGTGCTGCACTGCCTCCGTCAGCATGCTCAGCGCCTTTGTCTTGAGAATCTCCAAGGGGATCTCAGGGCTCTGCTTCTGGTGCTCCTCGCTGGTCACAACAAAGCAAGGGGTGGAGAACCTGAACCCTGGCTTGAGGCATGTTCTCAGGCCCACCCCCGGCAGCCCATGCCTCTTGGACTCGTCTGGGTACAGGCGGATATTCCTGGTGGTGCTGGTGATGGGAATGATGTACTCATTCTTCATCATTAGCTTCCTCTCCTTAGCGTTGGCCAGGTGGATGCTGATGAGCAGGTCATAGAAACCAGAGCGAAGGAGGCCAGGGAGGTACTTGTTGTCGATGGCGTAGAAGAGCTGGGAGAGGTCGACGTGGCCACACAGGGCGTAGGCCACCCGGCTGTTTCCCAAGGCGCACACGGCGCTGTAGAGTCGCAGTGTGTGGTAATGGAACTGCATCAGGTCCTCCTGCTCACAGAGCTCCAGGACGTCCACACACCTGCGGGGGACAAGCAATCAACCACTCCACGGGGAGAAGAATATGCCCGAGTTCAGCGGAGTGCTTCTCTTTGAATCCCCAGGGATTGCACCCAACTCAATGAAGGCAGAGGGGATAGAAGGATGGAGGAGCCTCTACTCTACTTTCCCTCACAGATTATCATTCTTCTCTCAGTTCTGGTCCACATCTCAGTTCCTGATAATCCTCCTTCTCTAACTATAAGAATCTCAAAAGTCCGAAAGACTTAAAGACTTGGTTTCCCAAATATGAAAGTCTTCCTTCTTAAGGAAAACCTCCCAACTGAAAAACTGAAAACATTCAGGTATGTAATAGAGGTGCCTTGGTCCTCTTATCTGTAGGTATAAGGGGGACTTCAGTTTCTGATATAAGAGCTCCTCAGAAGATGAAGTTGAAGCCCTCCGTCCATCTGCCACATACACCATCTGTATCATCTCCAATCTACCATCATCTACGGGGCTTTCCTTCCCCTGAAAACAAACACACTTGTGCTCTTGTCCAAAGAGAAAACACTTTCCCACCTGAGTTCAGTTGGCATAATCAATTCACTTTCTCCTTCCTGACTTTAGAAGCCTATTTGGAAGTCAGTGTGTTGCTCCCTCATCTGTGGGGGCCCACGGTCTCTGCTCCCTGCTCAGGTTTTCTGTTTTGTCTTGCTCTTCCATCATGGATGTGAGGATCCTCTGCAATTGACTTACTTGGCTGGGCCCCTATCTTTTCCTGTTCCTGCCCTCCACTAGTCTGTCTTGCCTCGGTCCATGACCCAGTTGAATACTTAAATGGGAGCTGTTCAGGTGTCAAATCCTTCTACTCCCTGTTACTTTGTTTTTCGCCCAACAGATCAAGGGGTCATAATATGTTAACAATAAAATTTATTTAATTCTTATGACATATAGAAACTCTACTAGATTTTACCTACACAATTTCATTTGTTTCTCCCAGCAGTCCTTTGGGTGGTCATGTATTTTACTGAATCATGAGGAAATGGAAGCAAGTAATTTACCCAAGGCCACAAGCCCAGAAAGTGAGAGTGCTGAGATTGAATGTAGGCCATAATCCAAGAGTACCTCTTAGCAGAAGGAGCCGAGGAGCCCATTCTTCATTCTCTAAGCAAGCTAGGTATGCCTCATTTTCCCCATTCTTGTCATTATTTCAGGGTCACATTGGAGTTTTTAATTAAACGGCTGGAAATGTTCCTGACTGCAGGCACTCGGAGCTACGGTGAAGGCTTGTGGCAGGCATATCATACTGAATATCCTGCTGTATTTCCAAGTGAAGAATGAAAGTGAGGAAGGGAGAGAAAAACCGAGGTTTCTGGGGAGTCAATGGACTGAGCAGGGCCCTTGGCCAATGAGGCTCCTTCCCTTTCCTTGCTGCCTGCCAGGCCTGCCCCCATCCTCTGGGGGCCCCTCCACTACCTGTTCTCCTCCGGGATGTGGAGTGCCATCATCTGCAGGGGCTCCAGGCACTGCACCACCCAGCCATGGCGCTCGCTCACGCGCTCTGTCTCCACCTTCAGGAAGCTGCTGGGCATGCGGCTCCAGAGCACAGGCTGGATGGTCTGCACGTCCAGCCGAGGTGGACACTGCGGAACCGGGTTCTTCTCTTCACTCTTAAATATGGCTGCCGACAGGGGCATCGCGTTCTGGGGCAAGGCGGAAAGAGGGAAACATGTGTGCACTACAGAGGTGCTCAGTTGCTGGATAATGCGACCCGGCCCGTGATCACCAATATGGTTAGTATAAACTACAGAGAGACAAATGAATCCCGAGACTTCTAAGGCTATACCAGCCTAATTCAGACCTTGTATAATGGGTTACATTAGCGTTAATTAATTCTTTCCGCACCCACTAGAAGGGGGAGAAAGGGAAATGAGAACCTACCTTCTGTCATAAGAATTTCAGGGGTAAGTATAGGGGCCAGAGGGGGGTACCGGTGAGATGGTGTATGAGAAGGGATTCCCTTGTTTTCGGAGGCCTAGGATTTTTCCCCTAATGGTCAACACTGCCTTCTTTTATCATAGCCATTGGATAAGGGGGCAGATCAATACCTTCAGCTTCCCAAGTTCAAACTGAAACAAGGAAGTGCTCGTAGGCTGCAAGAAGACTGCTGGAAACACTTTGGTATTGGGCTCCACCTGGAAAGCAAAATAGATCAAGAAGTTTGCTCAGAATTATAAAATCACAGATGGCTAAGTCATGGGAGGTTTTAATCAACACCCCCATTCTAACCTTAGCTGAAAGAAGACAGCTAGCCGGCGGGTCAATCTCCACTGCTCAGAAATTCTGAGACTGGTGTCTATTGGTAGTGACTGTCACTGCCCCTACCTTATTCACTCTCTCACTCTCTCTACTTGGGGCTGAATCATCTCACTTTCTTTTATTTTCTCTGTTAACAGCAGCCAACCGCTTTCTCCAGTGCTCAGGGGGATGGTCAGATGTGGGGAGGTACCAACATGCCCCCCGAAGGCAATGGCTGCTATTGGTCAGGGAACAATGTGATGTCCTGGCTCTTCACAGAGCATGGAGACACCTGACACACAAGGAACACCATCATTCATCACTCCTGCCCACAGAAGGTGATCACAGAGAGCGGTGCAAGGACTTTAGTGTTATTTCTGAAGGCAAAGGGATGTTGATTAAGCACCCCAAGGGGCGTCTTATGGCCAGGCTTCTCAACCTCAGCACTGCTGACATTTTTGGCTGCGTAACTCTGTTGTAGGGGTTGTCCTGTGTGTTGTAGGATATTTCGCACCATCCCTGGCCTCTACCCAGAAGATGTCAGTAGTATTCTCCACCCCCACCACAGTCAAGACAGCTAAAAGAGTCTCTGAAGATTGCCAAATGTCCTGTAGAGGGAAAAACGCCCCCGGCTGAGAACTGCTGCTTTATAGGCAGGTGTTTCCTTGGAATAACATAAGACGCTGTTTCCACAGCCTGTCTCCTTTTCTTAAAACCTCTCTGTTTTACTTGGTTCCTCTGGACTTCTTTCCACCTCCTTCTCACTCTTGATGATTCCAGTTCCTACATTAAATAGTGTGGGATTCAATGACTATCTTCTAGCCATCACTTAGATGAAGTGTGTGGATTTATTTATGACAGCAGGGACTCCACTTATCACTTGCCCATTTTGACGTAGGGGTTTTGATCAGACTAGGAAGACAATGGAAGAAGAAAAGGGATTCTAATTCTACTAACCAAAGTTCTTTGTCTTTAAGTAAATGCAGACATTGGGAAATGTCCCTTACAAAGCTTACTCCATACATCACCAGGCAGTTCTAGCAGCTGCATCCCCACATTTTGGTTTTACGGGCATTTATCCCTTCATATAGTCCATGGATAGCTGAAGCATTAGGCATCAACCAAGTGTTTATACTTAGCGTGTGAGCCCCTGCAGTGTACTGGGATCGTTCACTGTGTACTGAGCCTAAGTCTGGTTTGTCTTTAAGTAAATGCAGACATTTACTTAAGAGAGTAAGACTCTCTTGCCGTTAGGGGATGGTGAATATCATGGACAACATGGACAAGTTGGCCCCCAGTGAGTCACTCTCTTGTACAGTCCCCTCCCCTAGAACCTGTGTCTTGTTTCTAGAAAATAGAATATGGCAAAGATATAGAGATTGTTACTCCCTTGGTCTGGCTACATTATTTATGTAAGACTGCATCTCAGCAGACTAGAGAGAAGGTTCTCCACCTGGCTTTGGAGAAGGAAGCTACCCTGTTGCAACAGAGCCTGTGAAAGGCCACCAGAGGGAAATTTCAGGGGGTATCATGGGATTGAGAGTGCCCCTGGCTGCAGCCAACAAGAAATGGAACCTCAAACCTACAAATGTAAGCAACTGACTACTGCCAACAACCACAGGAACTCAGAAAAGGACCTCGAGCTTTTGAAAAGAATGCAGCCTGGCTGACACCTTGACTGCAGCCTTGTGAAACAGAGTGGAGGGCCCAGCGGGGCTGTGTCCCCACTCCAGACCCACGGAAACTGTGAGACCATCAGGGTATGCTGTTGTAAGGCACAATGTCTGTGGTCATTCGTTATACAGTAATAGAAAGTGAATACAGAGGTTCCTTTTGGTCAGAGTATTTGATTACAGGCTTCCTTTTCACAGTGAATTTCTTCGATGCATTTAGACATAAGATTTACAAAAACACATTTTTATGGCCGGAAGTGACTTACAAGACTACACGGTCTAGGGCTACCACTTGCTCATGATGAAAGAGGTCATCAGATGGGTTAAACCAGACTTACGCTCAGTACACAGTGAACGATCCCAGTACACTGCAGGGGCTCACACGCTAAGTATAAACACTTGGTTGATGCCTAATGCTTCAGCTATCCATGGACTATACGAAGGGATAAATGCCCGTAAAACCAAAATGTGGGGATGCAGCTGCTAGAACTGCCTGGTGATGTATGGAGTAAGCTTTGTAAGGGACATTTAATGCGCAGTGATTTAGTACATATTATCTATCTGCTTTGCGCCAGGCCCTGAATTTGCAGCAGGAAGAGACACAAATAGGAAATTTTGATTTGATACATCCTTGGGCTGGCCCCCAGATTTCTTGAATATCTGATACGTGACATCTAGAACAACTTGCGACGCTCAAGTCACTGTAAGCTTCAAGGAACAGAGCTCTGATGGCTGGGATGCTTCACATGGACCAGCAAGAAGCTCACGAATCTGAGCTCACGGGGACAGACAAATGCATCCAGCCCTAAGGTTTTCTTTTTTTATTTTTTATTTATTTTTAAAGATTTTATTTATTTGTTTGACAGAGAGAGAGACAGCGAGAGAGGGAACACAAGTAGGGGGAGAGGGAGAGGGAGAAGCAGGCTTCCCATCGAGCAGGGAGCCTGACGTGGGGCTCGATCCCAGGACCCCGGGATCATGACCTGAGCCGAAGGCAGACGCTTAACGACTGAGCCACCCAGGCGCCCCCAGCCCTAAGGTTTTCTACGCTGAATGGTCACATTAGTACGGGGACCTACAGGCGGAAGACGGTGGTATGTTTTCAGGTCCCTCAGGACTGGTCCCTGCAAACTTCATAAACCACTCAGCCAAATGCCGGGGCCTTCTTCAAGCTCCCCTGCAAGGAGGAGGGGCTTTGAAAGCATTCAGGATGCCCAGGGATGGGTTTATTTCTACCAAGCAGAGTATACTCCCACCATGATGAACAACGGAACTTTATCTTCAACCACTCAAAATAGAAGAACACACAAGTGTGGGCTCACGATGGGTGTAGAGGAGGATAAAAATGGCAACTGGGGGAGTGAGAGCAGAATCTTATATGGCCTTCTTGACCCCCGGGGTTATTGCTGTGATTGTGTATGTTACGTGGCAAAAGAGATTCTATAGATGGAAGTAAGGCTACTAACCAGTTGACCCTAAAAATGGAGAGATTATCCTTGTGGGCCTAATCCAATCACATGAACCTTTAAAAAGCAGGTGTTTTCTCTTGTTGGGGGCAGAAGGCAAAGTCAGATTGGTTGAAGCATGAGAAGAATAGGACAGGCTCTCATCAGCTTTGAAGATCGAAGGGGCCACTTGAGAAGGAAAGTGGGCACCTCTGGGAGCAGAGAGGTAAGGTAAGGAAAGGAAAGGAAAAAGGCAGGCAAGCAAAAACGGACCTCAAACCGCAGCCTACAACCACACTGGATCCTGACAATAATCTGGACGAGCTTGGAGTGCATTCCTCCCAGAGCCTCCAGAGAGAGGCAGCTCGGCCCTGCTGATGCCTTGATTTTGGCCTGGTGAGAACCTGAGCCAAGAACGCAAACTTCCAGGACCGTGAAATAATAAATGTGTTGGTTTTATGCTGCTAATTTTGTGGTAACTTGTTAAGAAGCAAGTAAGAAATGGAAATGGTGGCCTCCCAGCCGGGTTGGCCAGTTTGGCAATAAATACTTCCCAAGCACGTCCTGGGTGCTAGGTCCTGTTTCAGGCGCAGGGACTGGCGACAGACCAGAGGGATGGCCTCTGGATGGGGAGCTTCCATTGTCATGTGAGCAGGAGCCCAGATCTGAGGCTGCCGGGAAGGGCCATGGGCTATTTTCCTTTTGTATTTAAGGTACCTTTTTCTCACTGGCTGATCTCTTTTGTCCCGGCAATAACAGACATTTTATTTCTGGTCATGTGTGAAGGTCAGGGCATAGGAACTGGCCTGAGTTGAAAGCTAGCCCGTCTCGTCAGTCTGAGCCTTGTAGCTGGCTCTGTTCTCAGAGCAGTGTGGCTGGGTGGCAAGAACCGAGGAGTAGCTCTTGAACATATATTTTATTTCTTATTTCTCCCCTAATTACATTAAGTGCAAGAGAAAAAGGTTTTCAAATTGCATAGCAGTTATTTAACGGGGTGGGGGGGGTGGTCTAGAAACGCCGTCTGAGAGAATCCTCCTCTCATTATTTTGGTTACTGGTCCTTTCTGAACAGAAAGCCAGTGTATAAATATTGCTGCCCTGCTCCTCTTGAGATAATTGAAAACTGAAAATGGCCACAGCCGCAGAATAACAATCATCCAACTGCCGGGGGACCAGATGCACGGCAGTGTCTTGCCTGGAATGACAAGGGGGCTGGCCGGGTGTGAGCCTCCTCCCGAGGGTTTCCATGCTGAGCCCTGGCACCCTCCCCTTCACAACAGGGGTGCCCCAGGGTGGCCTGCAGGACTGGGGCCACTGAGCAGAGAGAGCAGGATTTACACGCATGCAGGGGAGGAAGGCATCTCAGGCCAGTCGGCGCCAGCACGCAGCTCAGAGAAGACAATGGGCCAGCCCTGAGTTACCCAGGAACTACCGAGAAAGCCGGATACATATCAACAGCCACAGTGTCCTGCTCTCTGCTGTGACATTTCCTCAACATCACAGGCTCTTCCCCGAGGCAGGCGAGTCTCTGCAGCTGCCAAGGCCCAGGCTTCTTTTTTTATTTACTTAGGGACCTCCGAAGCCCTGCTAGCCTTCAGAGTTATTAGATGTTTTAGAGCTCTCTGCAGCTCGGGGAGGACCCTTCAGTCAAAATCATTTCAAAAGTTAATGGGAAGAAGCTAATGGATTCTGAAGGACGGCAGCAACGTATATAAGCATTTTCTCATGGGTGAGGGGGTGAGGGGGTAAAATCATGAGAAAGTACCAGAAGATGGATACTTTACTTTCAGCCTCGAAGCCTGTTTCACAACGGCCTCTTGCTGGGCACGGCTGGTTGGGCCCGAGGGGCTGGACCAGACTGCTGCGTGATGTGGATGGTTCCACTTTTTCCTAGGAGGATAGGGAGGGGCTGGAGAGGAGGAGGCTGCCCCCATGCCAGCACACCATCCCCAGGCCCCAGGAAGGGTTTGGTCCATCTGTTCTTGGTCACCAAACAATTCAGATTTGGGGTGGCTACTTCACCTCCCCCCTCTAGATGCCATCTCTCCAACCACAGGCCAAATGGCTGCCAAGAGGCTTTTCAGCTGGAGGCTGGACTGCGGGGCTGACTGTAGAATCTGGGGTTTTATCCATTTACACAGTAGTGGGATGTTTTTTCTCTGCTGTAGTTAGCTAAGCTGCCTTAAACACTGCGTGTCGCTGCTCTGGTCAGAAACCTTCAAGAGCTCAATTCCCATCAATACCTCCCTATCTTTCCAGATGAATTTCTCAGCACTAACCACAGAGGCCCCCTACTAGGCTGGCCATTGTTCCTCAAATCTACCCTATGCTTCCCTATCTCCATGGGGATATCTCCTGTGCCATTCTTTCAACCTTAGTGTACTTCCCCTCACTCTCAGGGAAGAATTCTTTTCTTGCTTCAACATCAAGCTTTCTCTGTAACGAACATTTCCCTGACTCTTGACAGAGGTGAGCTCTTCCTTTTCTGATGACACTCTCCATATGTTTCCATTCTACCTTGGGAGTATCAAGAAAGTTTAACATAGAAATTTAATTTCTTAATTTAGCCTTTTCCAGATATGCTTTGTAGAACTCCAGACTTACAGAAAACTACTACTGTTAAAGTAAAAAACCAAAACCAAAACCAAAAAAAACCCAAAAACACTTTTCTTGGTTAAGTATTACGAGAGATGCTTGGTTAGACAGGTTTCTTTCTAAAGTATTTTTTAAAGTTGCCCTGCACTGATGTTCATTTCCAACGTCAGAAAGAGGATATAATATGTGGCATTTCCCAAGTTTACCTGGATATCAAGGCTAAAAATCCTGCTTCAAAGAGTAAAGCTTCTTGTGGTTAATAATGGGTAAACCTACATATGTGCAATTGATGGTTTTCCCGAGTAGTTCTATTAGACCTCACAGTCAATGAAATAGAGAAACACATCATTTATATAAATGCATTTTTAAAGGATTCTGTAAGGAATTCATAAGGAATGAGAATCACCTTTTTGCAAAAGGAATATACCCTGGCACGTAAGTCATTTTTTATGACTCTATATTTTGAGCACAGATGTTTCTTAAAGCAAGGAGTATCTCTGCTCACATTTTAGACTTTGCATCTTGTATAGTACAGGTAACATGAAAGCTGCACAAGAAATGTTCATCGAATAAATGAATCACCTTTCAGAGACCATCACCAAAGAAAAGCCTTCTTATCTTCTAGAAAGACGACCAGGATACCCGATCAACCAATAAACAATGACATTTCCCCCCATTTTCTATCTGTAAAAATGAAGTCATTTTGTTCTTGTTTCTTTTCCTAGATGGGTTGTGAACCCTGTGGACTCATCAACTCCACAGGCTGTAGGGGGGATGTTGAATATGAAGAATGAGGAGCAGAGCCATACACACACAGGCCGGGGACGCTGCTGGCTCGGACCCAGAGCCACCCTTACCTGGTAACATGTGCCGAGTTCTCGCCCATTGGCGGAGAAAGACAACATGCCCATCGCCAGATCCACGAGGCAGCCGATTTCTAGGTCCACGTTGCTCCGACTTGATCTTTGGGAAGTGGCCACAATATCCCCACCCCACACCATGTAGCAGTTACTGCGTTTCACACTAGAAGTCAAAGAGAGGAAAAGGCACAGAATCTGGACTGGGATGGTGTGCAGTCAAGGCTCAGAAATTAAATGCCCTAGAAACCTGCCAATGAAGCTTTCCAGTCAGCCCCCAGTAACTTTTTTCTTAAATACATTCATTCAGCTTCAACTGAATTTTCTCAGTCATGACCACTCAATTTAGGGATGTGGCAATCTATTAAGATACTTTGGTCCAAAGAACATACTTTTCAGGTAACTGTCTCCTGGCTCAATGTCAATTCCCCTCTTTGAAAGAGATCATGGGGATGGTAGTACTCCCACCTCAGAGACGGGAGATGGAGGTACAGAGAGGGCACCCGCCACAGGCCATTTTATACAGGGATCTGGTATAAAAGGCAGGAACAAAAATCCGCAGTGTCAGGGAGAAAGGCTGTAAGATACTTGAAAACTCAGGCCCACATCCTCAGGATGGCAGGCTTGGGAACACTTGCAAAGTGCATCACAAGTGGTCTCTAAGGCCCAACTACGTCCTTGACCTATACAACCTGGCTCCCCCGCTCCCCTCCGCCCAGTTCTGCTCCCTGTACTCTTCAATAACTACCAACTTGGGTGCATTTCTCAGCTGGCTGTCTACCTTCCCCCACAGCATAAACTCCCTGATAGGCATTTATATTTAAAAGCCAAGAGTAATAGCCAAAAAGCCACTGAGTCTCCAAAGCCTGATTCCTCAACTGAAAGACTGAAAATCCTGTGTGGGCTTTGGAGAAGTGGCACAGTGGCAGGAGTGATTCTCAGAGCCTGCCACCATGACTGTGAGCAAGAGACAGACAATCTGGTCTCCTCCCAAGCCCAGTCGTGGTGCACACCACTTGAGGAACCAGTTGTTTGAAGTGCCATAAAAGTGCTTTTTCTCAGGCTACACAAGAGAGTGACTCTATACCTGATGCTCTAATACCCCTTTCAATATCCTAAGGTCAATAGGATTTGACCTTGGAAAGTTAAAGGTTTGATTAGAATTCTCCAAGGTTCTTTCCAGCTCTAGAAGCATATAATTTCCCCCCGAGACTGGAAATTACCTTTGTAAGCATCCGTTCACCTCCTCTCCTACCCTCTCTCCTTTGGGGCACCAGTTGGGCTGGTTTCTCAGTGTGAATGCCCCTCAGGCAGGGCTGGTGCAAAATGTCCCTTCCAAAGAGTGACAGCCATTGCTAGATTTCCATAAAGGCTAAACTGTAGCCATGCTATTCCTGCCTTTCAGTGATGAGAGTACTAAGTCCATTGATGCCTACTGTAGAATTCAATTCCTAATGTCTCGAAGCTGTGGGAATGGGAAATGTCACACTTTGGTCATATTTTAAAGGACCCAAATTTGAAATGCCTCCAAACATCTGAAAATCAATCCTGTATTTACTTCTTATTATGTGAGACAAAGAACTAAGAATTACTGTGTATCTACTACCTCCTGGGTCTTGTTCTAGATGCCTGTCCGTTTTCAAAATAAATGTGATTACTGAGGCTGAGATAAATCAAGTCATCTGTCTGGTGTGGCAGAGCCGGCAAACTCGAGCAATAAACCCAGCTGGGATGGACACGGCTGCCTTTGGTTCTTCTGGCTAAAGAGCAAAGACTTTCGACTGCTTTCGCATGCTTCCTTTCCAACCCAACAAGACATTGGATGTTGTTTATAGCATCTATTCTGGGTCTTGCAATAGGATAGACATTCAGTAGTGGTAATAAGAGTAATGTTTATTCTGTGCTTGGGTCGAGGCACTGTTTCAGGCATTTTTCTGTGTAATATCTCATTTAACCTATGAGACTGGAACTATCATCCTCATTTTACAGATGAGTAAACTGAGGCCCAGGAAGGCTAGGTGTTCCAAAGTCCCACCTCTAGTAAGTTCTGAACCCAGTTTAAAACCCAGGCAGTTTTCTTCCAGGGTCTGGTCTTAGCCACCTGTCCACAGTGGTCCTGCATGACACAGTGATGCTCAGTGACCTCTCTGGACACCAGTCTTTGATGAGCCAGGAGCACTGAAGTAACAATGGCTGCAAAATGTTCCTGACTTTGGAGGGATAAAAGTCAGCTTGAGAGACAACTTATTACACCTCCAAACATGTCCATTTGGGAAAGACCCTATTAAGTATCCCATGGGTGGACACAAGGCCTGGTCTCCTGGGTCACCTTTGGGGCACCACTGGCTAGAGATTCTCTCTCTGATGACAATCCCCACACCCCACCCTTCCCAACTCAGCGGACCGGGGGAAGGCATGGGTATACTTAAAACATACTTTCCCAAAAGATCCCTAATTTCTATCAGTGGTTATTGTTCATGAGTCTACTGTCTTTTATGTTCGTTATGCTTTCAGATACCTTACATCCTTAGAATGAGGAGTTCAGAGTCGATCAATTGCTATGTGATGTGGTGCATCTTTTTATTTCTTCTGAACCAATTTCTTTCAGGCACCCAGGGATTTTTCTGTCTTGCTTTGATGTTGTTGAAACTGGGGCTTACCCAGAACCCACAGAGAAGTGTCTGAGAGGGAGCAGAGTCCCAATTGTCCATCTGCATCTCCCATCCCTGGGCCATGTCTTATACATGTGATGGAATTACCCTCAATTTTCACGAATAACACTTCTGCCATTAGTACTCCCTGTTTGGTGAAGGATTTTTAAACCTGTGCCTCACTTTTCCTTTTTCATAGACACTGGGATGTTTCCTTCTTTTAGGGCATTGGGCGGAAGGGGAAAAAAGGCAGCTGGGGGGTGAGGGGAAGTGAGGAGCCTGGTGGCTGACCCCACCCCTTGGGAGCCCCCTTACCTTTCGTGGACCCGGCCTCTTTCATCCCCTAGGGTAACAGTCACCGTACAGTTTTTATTCAGGTCAAACTTCTCACTGTATAAGTGATAGTCTGGTGTCACCCATCCGACCCAGACGCAGGAGGGGTCCTGTCCAGCAAAGATGCGGATTGCGTAGTAACACTGCTGGGGAGAGACCACAGAGGGGAGTGAGTGGCCCCCAGCTTGGGGGGCCAGATCTGACAGACCCAATAAGGAGCCCACTTGGCCCTCTTTTCTCAAAAAGCACACACTGTTCTAGAGCTGAACTGTGCTGCCCTCTAGACTTAGAATGGGCTGACTAGAGAATCTGGCTTCCTTATTCTTCCCTTTTCTGTGGTGCTTTAGCTCGGAGACAATCGAGTACTTAATCTACTAGCCTTTGACCAGAGATACCACTGATGAAGTCAGGGCGCTGCCGTTCAGAATGGCCAGCACAGACCCCTCACCCTCTCCTGGGCACGGCCCTTGCCCTCAGAGACAGGACAGGGGGACTTCTGCTACACTTTCCCCTTCTACAGGGAAGTGCCAAGTGTTTGTTGTTGTTTTGAAAGTCGTGAAAAAGACGCTGCAAAAGAAAAAGCCCACATCGTGGCCAAAGGTGCTGCGTGTGGCCACTGGGCTCGAGGACAGGCTGTGTTGAGAACTAGAGTAGTTCTCAGGGGGCATGGTTACCATCTGTGCAGTGTCCCACTATGCTAAGCTCACAGCTAAAGCACTGACGTAAGCTTCATCGTTTTCTTTATGAAATCGAGCACATCTATTCTCAGTGAAGTTACTTTTATGCATAGTCTGTCGTATTTTGTTGATTAAGAGATAAAAGGGTCAGCTGGACAAACTGGGGCTTGAATCTTGCCACTGGCAGCTATTAACTGGGTGACCTTGGGCAGGTCACTTGTCCTGTGTTTCAGAGTGTATCATATTGTCCATCTCGTGGGGCTGCTGTGGGAGTGCGGTGGGACGGGGATGCCCTGCACACAGTAAGTGTGTGACCTGCTGTAGCAACAATGTTATTCCTGATCATGGTTAACCCACCACCTCAGAACTGCAGGATAACTTTACAGAAGGGGTGACATGCATTTCTTCCAAAGACATTTTTTTTGGTCAGGTGCTCAAGAAGGATGAGAGAAAAAGAAATTAGCAAGTGTTGCTTTCTGACAATTGTCTAGCTAGAGAAAAGGGACCAAAATCAGCTTCCATCATCTGGACTCTTCCCTGCTCCTTCTTCTCACTTGATTGTTTTCAACATTATTCCTGGCACTGCTCAGAGAGATGGGAGAGTTGATTCATAGAAGTTTACATAAAAGAACAAACAAAAGGATTAAATGAAAGAGCCTCCCCCGCCCCCCCCCCCATGTTCATTTCAGTCAGAAAGGCAGCGCTGGTCCCTGGTGGCCAATGGGCACAAGCACACAATGGTGCCCAATTAGGAGCTCCAGGTGGAGCTTCTGCTTTGTACTGAGTAACTGTCTTTCTTTTCCCCATTTGAGAAATGTCGGAGATGTGTTCTGGAAGCATCAAGATGGATAGTAAAAGACACAGTAACTGGCAATTAAATAGGATCTCTAGACAGATCTTTGCTGTAAGGGGCATATTACCAGGCACAACAAAGAATCAAATAATTAAAACCGTAATTGAGCACATTTACTTACTGTTGTTGTATGAGAGAGTATTTCTTGCATCTGTTTCCTGGGGCAGGGTTTGGCGGGGGGGAAGATAATCCATGTTTTAGTTATTCGGCTGTATAGAGAATTCCACAACTCTGACAGGCAATTGATCTACCTTTAATGATGACGGCAAGTTTAGAAAAGTATTTCCTATACATGAGCGGCCCCAATTGGTCTTGGGACGTGGGCATTTGTAATCTGCCACCACATGCCAAGGCTGTGACTCCCATCCCCTGTCTCTCAGCCCAGCTGGTAAGTCAGAGCTAGGGGGAGGTAGGGAAGACTGAAATAATGTAGGCAGGGATACCTCTGAATACCCTGTCCTGTTCTTTCAAGCAGCTGTACTTGTTAAAAGCCACGTAGAGAGTGAAAGTCTAGAGGAAACCCGGACACGAGAGCTCCAGAGGGGCAGACATACACCAATGATTAGAAATAGACATTAAAGGGGGCGCCTGGGTGGCTCAGTTGGTTGGGCAACTGCCTTCGGCTCAGGTCATGATCCTGGAGTCCCTGGATCGAGTCCCGCATCGGGCTCCCTGCTCGGCGGGGAGTCTGCTTCTCCCTCTGACCCTAACCCCTCTCATGTGCTCTCTCTCATTCTCTCTCTCTCAAATAAATAAATAAAATCTTTAAAAAAAAAAAAAAGAAATAGACATTAAAGGAAAGAAAGACAGCAAGGAACGTATTCCCTATCAGGAAAGGAAGAAGTCCTAGTCACTCATAAGTTACACAGCTGCAGGGTTGGACCCTGGCCATAGTTATATAAAGAAGGCACGATTTGCCTCTAGAGGCTTTTAATTTCACACAAAGGCAACAACAATTGCACCCTCTCATGCACTTATATTCCTTTTACTCCAGAAACACCGGATATGTAGGCTGCAAGGAGGCTAAGGACCTAGAGGGCTCAAGAAGAGCAGAAACGTTTCCACTAGACGTGACCCTGTTTGGCTTGACTGGTCCCCTGATTACGCATTGCACCAACACCCACATGCATGTGTATGCACACACTTGTGTACACACACATTCTGGTTTCTTTACCTGACTGAAAGCAGAGGGAGCCCTACCCACCTGTGCTCAGGCACAGTAAGAAACAGAGAGACGGAAAGTGAACTTCAGGGCACACATGAGGAGCATGTCTGAGAGCGGGGGGCCTCGCCCTCACCTTTTCTGGAAAGCGTCACTGTCCAGACAGGGGCTGTGGCTGAAGGAGGAGTGGCACTCGACGGGCATGCTCAAGCGGCAGTAGATCATGTTGGCATTGCTGTTCTGTGTGCCGAACGTCTTGTGGGTCACCTTGAGGCATGGAGGGCTGTCCATGGTGCCATCGATCCTCACGACCTGGAAACACCATGGATCCTTACCTGACACACCCGAGGGCCTGATCTCGACCTTGTCCCTCCTTCCCTCATTGCTATTCCATATGTCATGGCTTTCTGTGAACTATAAAAGTTGTCACCAGTGATAACCAAACCGTTACTCTCACTGTTACTTGGATCCTGCTCCACAGAAAATAACAGATCTGCCTCTGGCTGGAGAAATTAGAGATTTCAGAGCACGCCCACTAGGTTTTCTGCAAGATCAAGGATGGAGAACGGGTGTAACAGAGGGGGTGGTATCTGGATGATGCAGCATAGCATCTGCTGAAGATAACCTTTCAGGTCAGGGGGCAAGTGGCTAAAGGAGAAGATGTTTCCAAAGATTTCCCCTGTCAGTGGGCAAGAGACTATTTAAGGAAAAAGACAGCAGAAAGCCTAAAGCTCCAGGAGAGACATCATGGCTCTCTTGGAGGGGTCATCTCCCACCTGGCACATTTCCCAGCCCCACCACAATCACAGCCTGAGGGTTGAGGGACCTCTGAATACCAGGGAAATTCCCAGTGCCTGCACATAGCACTGCAAGGGATGGGGCTGGAGGAGGAAAGAGCAAAACTGGGTTTTTTAAACGTGTGTGTGTGTGTGTGTGTGTGTGTGTGTGTGTGGTGGGGGCGGGGGCAGAGGAAGTAAAGTAAGACTTATACTACTAATAATTTTCTTATGGTCTAAGTATCCCCCTACGTTCTAGAGAACAGTTCCTATCCTGGGGTCTCTGAGTGTGCTTACCTATTTTTGTGTGGTGTGTCTATTTTTCTAACAGGGTCTCCGGATTCCATCAGTTTGTCAAAGGGGTTCCTGACCTCTAAAAGTTTTTGAGCCAGCTTTCTAAAGTGCTGATCAGGGGCGCCTGGATGGCTCAGTCGGTTAAGCATCTGCCTTCGGCTCAGGTCATGGTCCCAGGGTCCTGGGATTGAGCCCCGCATCGGGCTCCCTGCTCCGCGGGAAGCCTGCTTCTCCCTCTCCCACTCCCCCTGCTTGTGTTCCCTCTCTTGCTGTGTCTCTCTCTGTCAAATAAATAAAATCTTAAAAAAAAAAGGTGCTGATCAGGTAAGAATCATATATAAAAGTCTCTACTATTTAAGACTGTGGGGAAAAGGAAAGGATTAAGAGTTGGTGCTTGTTTATATGCACTGGAAGGTGAGTTAAGGGAACTTACTGTCAGGTGGAAGCAAGCCACTGCATCTCATGCTTCAAGGTTGCTGATCTGTCTGACTTTCCATTAGCCCCCTCCCCCACCCCCTGACCCTGCCATGAATCAAACCATGGTGGGCGCCGGCAAAGAGGGGCAAGCAGATGGAGAACCAGCACCCATATCAGGCCCCTTACAATTTCTGGCTCCTCTGAGCTCCCTCCTACAAGATGAGGGTATCATAATCAACGGCTACGTGTCAGCTTAAAATGCTGGAAGTAATTCTACAGAAATATATAGGACCTAAAAGACACCATATTATGAGCTTAGAACTAGGTCTGGGACATATCATCTTGAGTAGAGGTACTGAATTTTTTCAGGAAAACAACATTTAAGGTGTTGGGATACATATGGCCATAGCAGTACAGAAACATCTGGAGGAAACACAGTGGCCCAAAGGCCCAGGGACTGGTCTACAAGAATGTCTCTGCACGGTGGATGCCATTTGCAAGATGCCCTTGAGCTGCCCCAATAAACTTGCCCACGATTACGGCTCTGAGGGTCAGCGGGGTGGCAGCTGGGAGGCAGCCCAGGCATGGACCAGATAAGCAGCTGCCTGTTGACAGGAGCATTGGCAGGAGCTTGGTGCCTTGGCCCACCTGCCCTGCCAGGGCCACCCACGATGTGTAACCTTACCTCTATATGGGGATGATCCTTTGGCACGTTGACAAACGTTGGGAGGCGCTTGCTGAACCACATCGCCACGTCGCGGTTCATGTTGACAGCAAAAGGCTCAAAGCCCTCTTGGAGGCCGCACATGGTATAAAACTTGAAGGTACTGGCATCCATCCCGAGATTCATGCGGCCGATCTGAGACAGTCCGAGAGAGCAGATGGGCACAAAGCCTGCAGAACGGTGCAAGAGAGCCTGCTTCAGCCCACAGGACCATTGCAGGAAGCTGTGAGCACGTCAGACCTTGGCTTTCTTCACAGCTCTGAGTCCCAGAGGAAAGATAGGACACCACCCTTTGGCTGGCACACAGACTCAACAGGAGGTCCCTGGAGTCTATGGCTGCCACTGGTGTCTGGGGAAGAGAACTGACTTTGGTTCAACATGATTTGGGGGAGAAACAACCATCCAACTGAGATTATTCTCCGGGTGTAAATACATATCAGCTGGGAGAGTAAAAACCAGTAAGAGGATAAGTAAAATTCTCTCTCTCTGCTTTTGTCAAAACTGACATTAGGCCCTGGGAAACTTTAAACGCTGCCAAGAACAAAACAACCCAAGGAGCCTAAAGAAGGACTTGGTACAAACAGCCTGTCTCAGCCTCTTCCCCAGTGAAATGGGTGGTCTCAGGGTTCTTCCTGTTTTGAGTCTGATTCTGAACGCTGACTCTGGGGCTTTACAAAATACTGTTTACAAACTGCCAGGCCCCGAGCCTGCATTGCACCGCCACCCCCCAAGCAGGACGTGAGATTTCCCAGCAAGAGCCGTGGGCAGTTCCTCCCTCCCCTCCTGCACTTACGGTCTCTTTCCAAGCTTACGCCTGCATCTCGTCATATTAATAACCTGCCAGGCAGAATATTCCAGAGCAGAAGTTCAAACTGTTTGCAGGATATTTACAAATCATAATTGTGGACTGACACATCAGCAGAGCTGGGCAAGCACTAATCACCCCGGGTGGGTGTGCGAGGCAGGTGTCGCGAGAGCATTTGAAAGGAGAGGAAGGGCTCTGAGGCCAGTGGCTTAAGCAGGGGCTGGAGACCCCACAAAATCAACTGGTGTCACTCCTAAGACGGGAGTGTTTATTTAAGGGGAAATTTAAAGGCTACCTCCGGGAGAATTTACATTCAACAGCAAGCTCTTCTGTCCGTAGAAACCAAGGGCAAAATCCACTCTTCCTAGAGATAGTGCTGATATACCATTACCCGAGCCACAGAGTATCTATGTAGAGGAAGCACAGAAGTGAGAAGTAAATCACTCGCAAGCTAAATTGGTTGCTTCCAGAAACTGTCAAACTCATTTAGGACACTGTTTGATACCAATTGGTATCATTTCAAATAAGAGAGCTTGAATGCAATGCTAGCACAATGAGGGTGATGTTTATACAGAGAGCCTCCGCTCAGGGACACCGAGGACTGAGAGTAGGGGGTGGCCTGGCCCTCCGGCAGGTAGATGGACAGCTCAGATAAGCACCCCTTCAGGCAACCTCCAGAGCGGTGCTGGGCTTCTGGCAGTTTTGTGCCAGAGACTGTGATAGAGGAAAGGATCTCCTTGATGCAGGGAGTTTTTATAAGGGACCCTTGGAAATCTGATTCTGGTGTGGAATGAGCATTGCTGGTTAGCAACATTTCTTGGGTCCCCACTGGGACAGAGGGCTCTGCAATGCACTACGAGAAGATGTAAAGGAAGGAAACTATCCTGATCCCAAGGCACTTCTACAAACAGGGACAAAAACGGAATAGTGAGGAGTGAATGTTCTGCTGTAAAGCATCGCTACTCCCAAGACCGCATTTTGGCTTCTGCTAAAGGGGCTAACACAACCCAGAACACTGCCACCATAGTATCCGTAACTTGGAGCCAGGATCACAAAGCAGTGTCACCCTGATGTGAGCAGAGAAAGGACCTCTTAAGAGCATCGGTCTTCTCCTTTCTTCTTCTCTACTGACTTGGGTGGTGGAATGCATGAGCAGTAGGCACAAAACCCCGAGTGGGAAGAAGCCGGGATGAGAACTTCTGAATAACTCAAGTCACACCAAAAACTCCCTAGTCACAGCCCCCATGGTGATGTAAGACACATGCAGAAGGAAAACAGGTAATATGTGTGGGAAGCCTTTTTTCTAAGGGACTTGGGCTCCTCTTCATTCCTAAGCTACCAGCAAAGTGGACAGCACTTCATTGAGGACAGAATTGAAGACTTGAGGAGCTAATGGACCTGACCAAGGTCATGAGAAGGGCAAGCAGCAAAATGGGACAAGATCCCACGTACTCTGACTCATAGACCCAGCTGCCAGTCAGTGTGCAAGAGAAGGGGTGAATGTTCCAGGGGATGAATGCCCTAGGTTTAAATAGCAGTCAGGTCCTGGGACAGAGGATTGCACTCATTACAGAGTCAAGTGCTATCCCTACAGGACAGCTGCAGGGGAGAGCAGAACAGAGCCTGAGAGAAGGCAGGGCTGCACCAGTTACAGATGGGATAGCTGTGGAGGAAAGACTGTCCGACACCGCCTGGGACTGGGAGGGCACAGCTGGGACAGCTCTGTAAAACAGCTGAAAAGAAGCTAAATCCAAAGCCTGGATCAGAAAAGAGAAAACCAAGAAAGGACCAAGAGCAAAGATAAATCCTCATAAGGTGTTAGTACTTTCTCCCGGGGAAGAATACTTGGTAACTAGATACACTGAATCAGCTCACTCCACCTGGCTGAGAGGATCTAGCTTATGATCTTTCCATTTCTAAAAGTTTTTTTCTTGAGGCATTAAAATTTCATGTAACTTTCTGACTCTGCCTGATAGATAAGGGTGGGGTGGGGGGGGTACAATGATGATAAACCACAACAGCTAACATTTATCAAGTACTTTCTAGGCGTTGGGCACTGGGCTTAGTGCTTTGTAGATTTAGCTCATGATTATGCCCATTTTACAGAATAGGAAACTGAGGCTTAGCAAGCTGGATAACTTGCTCAAGGTCTGTCACCTGGTAAACATGTAGAGCCAGAATGTGAAAAAGGCTGCCAGAGAAGCAGTCCAGAGCAAGCAATGGGGACTAAGTCTAGGATGCCTGCTTTCTAATTCTTACCTACAGTGACTTGCTTTGTGACCTTTGCTTCACTTTCCCTAAGTGTTATGTCATTGACCAGTTTGCCTCCAGATAAAGCAGCTGGAGACCCACAACCACAAAGCACTGACGGCCCCTTAGATGAAAAAGGCTACTTCTCAAGTGGCCACATAGCTTCCTGGAGGAAATCTGGATAAAAAGATCATTTGGTAAGGCCACATGGCATCAGAGTGAGCAATGACTCTCATAAACAAGGGTTTGCACTTTGCACACAACTCAGTTAACCCTTAGCTTCAAATGAAACTGGAAAAGAGGACAGAAAACCAAAGGGGAAAAGAAATACCCCTCCCTATATGCAGCTTAATAGGTGCCATATGCTGACGTTATTTTTTTTTAAAGATTTATCTATTTATTTATTTATTTGAGAGAGAGAGAATGAGAGACAGAGAGCATGAGAAGGAGGAGGGTCAGAGGGAGAAGCAGACTCCCTGTCGAGCAGGGAGCCTGATGCGGGACTCGATCCCGGGACTCCAGGATCATGACCTGAGCCGAAGGCAGTCGCTTAACCAACTGAGCCACCCAGGCGCCCGCTGACGTTATTTTTAAAGATCCATTTATTTATTTGAGAGAGAGAAAGAGAGAGAGAGAGATAGAGAAGGAGCAGGAGGGGCAGAGGGAGAAAGAGAGAGAATCCCAAGCAGACTCCATGCTCAGCATGGAGCTTGATGCGGGGCTCGATCCCACGATACTGAGATCATAACCTGAGCCAAAACCAAGAGTCAGACGCTCAACTGACTGCACCACTCAGGTGGCCCAGTACACTGACATTTTTGAAGAGGTTTCTGGAGAAAATGGCATTATCTTGAACCACGATGTGCTGCCACGTTCCACAGGAGAGGAACGGCAAGAACACAGGCATTTAAATTCTGCAGAGGACTCCAGGCTCCGCTAAATTTTGTCTCACAAGGCCCCTTGACTAGTTCTATGATTAGGAAGAGAGAGAGCCAGCTAATTCAGGAGCTCGGGAAAAAAAACCAAAAAAACAAAAAAAACCTCGCTCCCTAGAAAATCTAAACCAGGGACCCTTTGTGAATCCATTTCAAGTTGCGGAAAGACATGAGAGCAGCTCACTACCGGTAAAGGAACAACTGAGATCTTGGAGAGCGGTGGTTAGAGGAGCGCCCAGGCCATTGCCCGGGTGTTTCTGAGAGTCTCCCTCCAGTAGCACGTGCTCTCCCCATTCATTTTCATTTCTCGCTAGGCCTCAGGAAGATGGAGTTCAGGGGCAGGACGGAGGTCGTCAGGAGCCTTGTAGCCAGCACCTGAAATGAGGGGCTGTGCTGCCTGGCTCTAGCTGCTTTGGGCACCTTAGCACCCACCTGGAGTGAGAATGGCGGGGGACCCTCGGGACCCGTGTGGTTTGCTTGCAAATGGCAGTGACACCTCCTGCAGATATGTTTCATCTGCCACCTACGGAAGAGCTGCCAGCAGAGCTGGGGGATCTGCAAAGCCCTGATGAGCCCCTGGGAGGAACAGCCCGGAGGCCCCCCCCTGCAGAGAGCAAAGCTGCAGTGGAGCATTTTGTCTCCCTGGGGAGCGGGGAGCGCCTGGCAGGGAGGAGGCCCGGGAGACTGCAGGAAAGCCATGCTCCGCCTAACAGGACGTTCAGAATTGTATCTTCCTTTCCTTTTTTTTATATTTTATTTATTTATTTGAGAGAGAGAGAGTGAGCATATCAGAGGGAGAGGCAGACTCCCTGCTGAGCAGGGAGCCCGATGCGGGACTCGATCCCGGGACTCCAGGATTATGACCTTAGCCGAAGGCAGTCGCTTAACCAACTGAGCCACCCAGGCGCCCCATGTATCTTCCTTTCCTTAAATAAAAAAGAAGACTAATAGCAAAAGTTTCACCAGGGAAGCTTCTGAGCTTCCAGATGCTATGAGGTGACAACACAGAGAACTGTGATGGTCCAGGCCAGGGATCCGAGTAGGGAACAATGATTAGGACACTCCTAATGAGGCAGATAAGTGTGTATCAACTATGATGCTAAAGAGGATGGAGATAACAATTTAGAAATAACCCAGGGGAAAACAGTCATGCTTTGGAATGCCTGTCCCCACCCCTTCCCCCAAAGGACTAGAAACTTCCCACCAGCACTACTTCCACTGGGGAATGGCCTGAATCCAGGCTGGGTTACTGGCAACCAGAACATAAGCCTAGACGGGATTCTGCTTTAAGGGGGCTACTGTGCACAAAATGCTTTATTTTCAACAGCTGCTTTTCATAACAGCTCAAGGCAAGAATTGCTGCCACTTTCCATCTTATGCAGAGAGCAGAGAGTGGCTAGAGGGCTATTCCAGGCCTCTGGGTTATTGTTATCAAAGAATGGCATGCTGACTTCCTTTCAACTGTCCTTCTGCAGACTCCTGAGCCATCACAGAACAGAAAGAGCCTTCTAGTTATCTTGTCTTTGTATTATTAAATTGCAGTACAACATTACAGCATAATATGTTAACACAATATGGTACAATTCTATTATAAAACAGCTCACTAATAATAGACTTTGCTATTCTGAAGGTCAGATCATGTCCCCATACACAAAAGGTCTAGGAGGCATTTCTTTCATTACAACACAGATTGTAATGAAAAGCAGAGTTACTGTAAAACATCCCTCTTCTTTATAGTATTCTGCTCAAACCCTACAACAGCTCCCACGTCTGAGTCAAGTCCAAGGGCGCTTGGCCCAGGTTAGACAACACAAATTTCTTGAATGAAAAGACTGAGTCTTGGTATTCGAGGCTGTCACCTGCACCTTCTCTATCTTCACAGCTTTGTCTTCCATAAATTCCATGCATAAATCTTCCAGACTCCTGCACCCTTTCCTGCCTTTTCCCGGTTCCACACTATTACTCACACTACTCATACACTATTATTCTAACTGTAGTTATACCCCCAGAAGGGAATACTCTGCTTCTTAGGGGTGGACTTCTCAGATTCTTTATTTCACATTTAGTTCCAAGCCCGTATTTCTAGAATTTCCTTTCTGTATTCCTCATTTGCCATTTCTAACATACTACATTGTGTTATGAGTTCTCTTTTCATATTTGTGTGTTATTTATTTTTACAACAAGAAAATGAGCCCCTTCGCATTGCTATGGCTTGCATTTATATATACTTTGGACCACTGTTTCTCATGCTTTAATGTGCAAACCATTGGAGTATGTTGTCAGCAGTTTGGCATGGGGGCCTGAGATCCTGCATTTCTCACACATGGGCTACACTTTGAGGAGCAAGGCTTTAGACTTTACAGAGTTCTCATAATTCTGCACAACAGACAAGATTCTTAGCTCTTCCTTATGTGGGGCCAAAGCCTTGTAGGTAAGTAACCTCCCTTGGTTCGTACACAGTAGAGCCAGGAGAAGGTCTTTGGTCCTTGGACTCTTTTTCCTTAGGGAGCTACTTTCCTTGGGGATGAGCCTCAGTCTTCTAGTTCTTCCTTCTGGCCTCAAGATGAGAACACTGTGTGTGGTGGGTACTTGGCAGATAGTGGTTTCCTAAGCACAGTGTCAGAAGGGGGCTCTTCTATCCTGCCCTCCTGTCCTACACATTTCAATTGCTGTGCCTCTGAGTGGCACAGAAGTCATTCTTTCTGCTGTTAACATCTTTCCCACATGTGTCCGAGACCAGGATTCTTTGCAGAAGGCATGAAAATATGACCCCATCTGGCTTCAGTTGTCTTGTCTTTCTAGGAAAAGACATTGACTTGCAACCTTTCTATTTCCCCAAATATGTGGCTTGTAGAAAAACCTTAAAAGTTCTCTTAGAGTACAGTTAGGTACAGATAATAGGTGTCCCTAAAAAGCATGAAAAGGATTTATAAAGTTAAAAATTCTGTCAATAAAGGATATTTATGCTATTATACATACAGATACACATATTTCTGCTGTTCTTGCTTAGGTAGTTTTATCTTTTTTAGCTTGCTAGGTGAAAATGGTTTGTTTTTGTAGAGTTCCAGAAATTTAGAGCTAACAGGAGCCCTAATCCTTTACAGAGGGGGGAGATGAGGTTAAACAAAGTCAACCCAAGATGTCACAGGTGGAGAGGGGTAGAGGCAGGGGGAGAGCCCAGGTCACCTGACCCAGAGCGGCCTCTTGCCTTCTCAACTACTCCGCCTCGTCCTCGTCTATAATGAAGAAGAGAGAGGGCCAGCATCAAGCATAGGGGCATACATACAGTGGGTATTAAGTCATCTCCCTGGAACTTTCTATCTGAGAAGGATGTCGGAACTTACATGGTCCATCTTCTAATTTTCTGGTATAGAGGAAGGAAGTGAAGCCCAGAGAGGTCAAGCCAAGACTCTCTAGGAGCCACACAGCCTGTCAGGAGTGAGTCAGCTGACTCACAGTGCAGTGCTCCTTCTCCTATACGCGGCCAACCACGTTTGTACCTAATGTAGTTATGCGGACAGGAAATGAGAAACGCTCATGGCTGCTCTGCGTGGCTGGAGGCACTGGCCTGACTGCCGTCTATTCAGGGCCATTAATGAGTGCAACTGTGCTTGGGTTTCGCAGCATGTCTGAATTCCAAAACAAATTATATTTCATTCAAGGGAACAGCTAAGTTGAACTTTTATGTCTCAATGGTTCTCATCAAAGCATAAAGTTCAATTACACAAACATGCAGACTGACACTGACTTTTCTATTCTCCCAGGGCCTAAGTCCATATGCAATTAGCATTTCCTTTGTAATACTGGGAAACCTTAACAGGCCAAGGCGCAGAAGGTAGGGAACCCGAGGAGAGCGTCTTAATCTATCTAGAAGTTCAGAGCTTATATTTATGCTGTACATACCAACTATTACCATTGTTTGTCTTGACTCTTCAAAAATGATAGTACACCACCAGAGTTTCAAGGAGGCAGATGAGCTCACCCAGCTCTCCCTGGATTTTCCCTCAATTCACAGAGCTGGAATGGGGGTGGGGGAAGGTGGTAGATTTACCATTCTCAATCTCGTAATCAGCGAAGGCGAGTTCAGAGCCTTTGTTGGTGATCAGCAGCTCCCCATTCAGTGTGAAGATCATCGAAGCATCATCCAGGTTAATCATACAGCCAACCACATCCCCTGGCTGCCATGTACGTCCAAAATACCCGCTGCCCTGATGCCACCGCTGGCCCTAGGAAACAAGACCCCAGGGCTTAGAGGACTGGAGGTCCTAAAAACCCCCACCCAGCTGAAGAAATGACTCCACAAGCAATTTCTCCTAACTGGTAGTGGTACCTGGTTTCTACAAGGTACTCATCCCTCTACCAGGGACAACTCACATGGAGGAATGACCTAGCTCACAAGCAAATGAAACCGAGTTACATAGGCTCATCAGAAAAGGTAGCCGGAGTCTCCCAATACCTAGCCGGCCATGACAGCAAGCAGAACTCACTCTGGGACAAAGTGGTAAGATTTCCGCACATACTAGCTGCAGTGTGTTCTGTGACCTTCCTCTGGAATGGAGGCAATGGGCTCAAGTACAAGGGCAGATATGGAGGTTACAGAAAGGATGTGGGCACACAGTCCTCTCCTTTATCAGAGCAAACAGCAAAGTGACCATAGCTAGGTCATGATCACTTGATGATCTAAATTAGCCAGTGGTGGTGGTGACTCACTTTGAAGCCAGAGATCCAGACACTCAGTACTTCCAATTTCCAGGGAAATGTTTGGAGCAGAGAAACTTGGACTGGGGACATGCAGACAGTATCCAGACTCACCCTGCTGCCTTCGAACACAAAGGCTTGGTCATCAGCGCCCAGCTCAATGTCAGGCCGACAGCCCGGCCTGGCCCAGCCAACGCGCATGTCTCCTCCGGTCACCACCTCAAACTCAAAATACCACTTTCCAGATCTCACTGCATAAGACCGCTCTACCCGGAAAAATCGAATCTTGTCTATGCTGACTTTCTCCACAGCTGGGTCAGCTATTGTGAGAAGGAGAGGAGCAGAGGGTGCAGGAGGTAAAGAGAGAACACAGGCCTTTAATAATTAGGTAGCATTCCTCAAAAGAATTTCATAACAACAAAGACTGACAGATCTACCACTACCCAACATGGCATTTTGTTCCTAATAGAATAATCACCATTATCATCATATCATAATCAGAATATAAGCTAACACTCACTGAGTGATTACTTTGTGGTAGATCCTTTAGAAACTATACATAGCAACAATCCTATGAGGTCGGTAATACTGTCTTCACTTTACAGATGAAAAAATTGAGGCTCAGAAAGGTTTACTTTTCAAGATCACAGAGCCCATAAGCTGAGCAGAGAGTAAGGATTTGAACCCAGATTTGTCTTACGCCAAATCTATCCCCTTAATCGCTTGTAATACACCCTAATTTGCCTATAGTACTCTTAGGTATGGGATGACATGACATGTTCATCAATTATGGGCTGGTGATTTTAATCAGTGCTAGAATTCAATTTAGAGATGAGACAGCCTGGCCCCAAAGTAAGCTGGTATTCACGTGTTTGGTAAATAAGAGAAATAAAGGTTTTGTGACCAAATATCCCAAAAAGATCAGCTAAGTTGTAGGATCACTTATTCCCCACAGGATTGGGTCACAGAAGTGCTCACCATAGAAACTCATCACAGAGTTTAAACATGGTTCTCCTCCCTCCTCCCCTCACTTGTTAAAATACGCCATTTAGTTTAGTGCTCTTCGGTACCAATATCATTTCTAATAGTACATGTTAGACTTATTCAAAGTCAGCATTTCTGCAGAAGAGGACCGGTTTAGTCAACCGGGACCAGAATGAACAATCTCAACTCATTACCCAGTTCTTGGTCCGATGGCTCAATGTTATAGCCGTAACCAACAAATGTGCGAACAGCTTCCCGAAGGCTGTCCCTATTGGACTTCTTGGTACGCTCATCTAGTAATACGTATGGCACCAGCCGGGGATTTCTTTTGTTCTTCAAATCCTATGTGAAGCCAGAGAAAAGAGGTTCTAAGAAAATACATTTCATCTTTACCAAGAGCTTGTCCCACTTACATAGTCCCAGCCACAAACCTGGCTTCCTCGTATCAGCCTACCAGCTCTTCTTCCCCCAGTGCCTTGATATTTAGCAATATACTCACTTACTACTTTGCTTCAGGATTAAATGAATATAAATGGAAAGGTTTTGCTAATGTTCAAAGCTAGCATTAAAAAGCACATTTTTTTTTTAAAGATTTTATTCATTTGACAGGGAGAGAGGGAACACAAGCAGGGGGAGTGGAGAGGGAGAAGCAGGCCTCCCGCTGAGCAGGGAGCCCGATGCGGGGCTCAATCCCAGGACCCCGGGATCATGACCTGAGCCGAAGGCAGGCGCTTAACGACTGAGCCACCCAGGCGCCCCTAAGAAGCACATTTTAATAATGCCAGCCTGTGAATAAAGTGAAGTGTCATGAAATTGGTTAGAAACCTCTATTCCCAAGGCAAGGCGGACGGGGATTTACGTAACTATTCCCCTGTGGAAGACCATGCCATGATTTAAACTGTTAGAGTCTCCTCACAACAGTCGCTCCACAGAGAAACAACGTAGAGAAACACCTGTGTTCACAGAGAAACATCAGAAAAGGTGGCAGAGCCATGGGGAGTCCATTTCATTGTAGTAGGCACACATTTGTATTAGAGTCCTCCTCATTTCCTTAGGGAGGACTAAGACGACAATAGCAATGATTGCAGTCATAAGTTACTATAAACGAATATGCCCGACACGCTGTTTTGAGCTCCCTTTCCCCCTCTCCACCATGATTTCCATAGTTGTGGTCTTCTTGGTTTCCAGACATGTGCAGAGCTAGAGGCTCAGGCATGAACAAACATGTGTACACACAACTACCCCTGAACTTCCCTGATAGCAATCCGGGTACTTAAAGAGATGAGGGATTACTTTAAGGAGAGATGGTTTGGCTCTAAACTCCACCTAATTCTATGCTGGTCCCTGGTTCTTGGGCTGTCTGCTGTGTAAGCCAAGAAGTCTGCCTAGGAGTCCTGGCCCAATGGGCTAAAGTAAGGGGCACAGGCTTCTTGGCGGGCTGGTTTGCCGCTCTCCTTCCCCTCCTTTCCACCTTCAGTGGTAGATACCTGGGACCGTCCCAGAAACACTGACCTATAATGCTGATTTGTGGAAGGCTTACCCTGGCCTTGCAGAGTGGCATGAAAACTCAGGTCTCCAGGAGGCAAACAGCAAGACAGGGAATGAGGGAAGATGCGGCCAGTGGGCACATACAAGGGAACACGATCGTAAGTGAACCAGACTAACAAGGGAGAGGTAAGCCTATCCATTTCTGCAAAATTGGAATTATGCCTAGAGTTAATGTCAATGTGACCATTACAAATTCCATCCAGGCCCCTGATTCTATAAATGACGAGGGTGCTGAGGCATGAGGGATATAGTGCAAGGGGCACCTTCCATCTTCCAATCTAATACCCACCAAAGCAAAATGGCATTTTGATGGATGACCACATCTCCTAGCTTTTGCAGCAGGCTTGACCCAGCACTTCTCACCTGTTGGATGCCATAGGTCCATCCTTGTTTTATTCTGTCTTTGGCCCAAACGTTATGTGCATTTTCTGCAAGCTTATCCACTAAAATTTCTTGAGGAGGTAACAGCTTCACATCAGACAGATCCAAAGGGGCTGGCTTGTAGCCATTGGACATCATATAGCTACAAGTAAAAAAGTATATGTTTTTTGAACAGATCTTGATGACTCCCCCATTCCAGATCTTAGCACATGGTAAGAACACCATGAAAATAAGGCTACGGTCTCAGGTTCTACCCTTTGGCAGAATGGATAGCTCGGCTCTCTTTCAAGTCCTTAGATGAAGCCCTCATACACCATCCTTTTTGCCAATGTGTGTCACAGATTCTACAGACTGTTGCAGAAAGTGGATGGTCAGAGCAATTCAGCCTCATTTCGAAGAAACCTACTGGTGTGCCTGACCAACGAGGGGCACATTCAGTGTGCTGCAGTGTTACGTACAGCCCCTTCAACTCCCACAACAGCAAAGGTTATAACCAGATTGGCAAGGACAAGAACTTGAGCCAAAAGATTTCTTATAAATCAGTGGAGAATGATTACTCAATCTCAGAAAGTTAAACCTTTACTTTGGGACTTAAGAAAGAAAATCATGACCTCCAAGGATTTGTGAGCTGGAGTGACCTTCATGGTATGCTCTTCAATCCAGGAACCACAGCCTCAAATGTCTGTAATTTGGTAGGTAATTTGATAGCTCATGTGACGATGGGAAAAGGCTGAGTATGAGCCCGGGTAGATACACTGCATGAATGGAGAGGGCCGGGGCACGCTGCAGAGGGACTCGCAGGAAAGTAGCTGATCGTCGCTATGTGGGAACGGGAGTCTGGAGGCACCCACAGCCCTGGGGCCACTGAGTGCCCACATCAGAGCCAGAACTCGAATGTTGCTGACTTGTAGACCAGAGCTCTGTCTACGTAGGAACTGCCGAGCAGCATAAGATGCAGGGGCTGCTACAGGCATTAAATACTGCCCATCATCCACCTTCGTGGGATGCCGGATCCTGGGCAGAGTCAACATGGGCTGACTGTTGAGCACTGACCCCAGCAGCCTGATCAGCAAGTTACCCCTCCAGCTTCTGCCTCGCAGATGTGCTGCTCTCAGCATCTGGAGTTGCCTCTGTGAGTGGCACCTGGCAGCTTGGGAGTGTCACAGGGAAGAAGGGGAAGAGAAACATTTGATTAAAGCTGGTGCCACCGTGGCTCAGAAGTAATTACGACACCTGCGTGTGCATGGAGGGCGAGCAAGCGAGCGAGCCAGTGGAGGTGCCAGGGAGCCCACATCCGAGTGTGTAAGAATGGGTGCCTCTCTGTGATTGTACAAGTGAGAGGGAGAGTAGGACACAGGCAGATTTAGGGGCCGAATTCAATCTTGGCAGAGACAACTGTTTCCACAAAGGACTTATCAGGCTGGCCCAATGCCAGAGGAGTGAATCTTTGTGGTGGCTACCAACCATTCCCAAGCCCCTGTGGCCAACTGGTGTTCTTACAGGCCAAAGGCTGTGTGCCCCTCTGAGAGCCACATCTCCAGGCTTAGAACTAACGATAGCGATGTAGGTTCTCGCCGAAGGAGGGAAAAGAGGGAAAGCCTGGAAACACTTGTACTTTGGCAGACTTCTGCCTGGAATTTACAGTGCAGTCGAAAAACTGGAAGAGGCGTCCTCAACGGGTGCTAGCAAGCATCTGGGGCCATCACCTGCCTTTGCGCACGGGCCTCCCATCCGCCCAGTTAAAAAATTCAGACTGAAGCATGCAAGTCTTCGGTCATTAAAAAAAAATCACTTACTTTTTGGGCAATTTGACCTTCTTGAGATCCTCCTCAGCAGCTGGATTCACATGAGCAATGTGGCACCCCAGGGCCAGGAGGGTTCTATAATGTAACAGAGGGAGAGGACAAGGGTCTGCTTGATGCAGGGCAGCAAGAACCCTCACCTGCATCTGAGTTGATCAATAACAATGGTGGATGTGTTCCTTACTATGCTAAATCCTCCTGTGGCATGAATAATCACCATTTCCGCTCGTTTATCAGAATGCATCATGTTTTCAAGGCAAGAGACATACCTTCGCAATATGGTTATGAGGCATTAAATCACCTGCTCACGGTTTAGTCCACATTCAATTCAATTAAACACTTACTTTAAGGTTTCAGTTGACATTTGTAGGTTATAATTCTTCTCAGTTTCAGGCAGCTTTGAAAACTCCACAAGACAGGGGTGTTGTCTTTTATTGTCGTCCCGTATCTAGGTGACAACATAAGGAAAAATACAATTTGAGTTTTGACAATAGGCACTGCCCTGGAAAACAGAAAAGGACATGCTTCGAAAGATGGCCCAGGCAATCCATATCAGGCAAGACAAAGACAGTTATTTGCTGATAGTCAAATAGACAATCTCCTCTCTAGTCAATGATACACACAGTCCCTGAGTTGCCAGTGGTTTGTGCTCTGTGGATGTTTATTTTTTTTAAATTTTTTAATTTAAATTCAATTAGCCAATATATGGTACATCATTATTTTCAGATGTAGTGTTCAATGATTCATCAGTTGCGTATAACCCCGGTGCTTATCATATCACGTGCCCTCAATACCCAACCCCCCATTACCCCATCCCCCCACCCATCTCCCTTTCCGCAACCCTCAGTTTGTTTCCCAGAGTCAAGAGTCTCTCATGGTTTGTCTCCCTCTCTGATTTCTTCCCATTCAGTTTTCCCTCCTTTCCCCTATGATTCTCTGAGCTGTTTCTTATATTCCACATATGAGTGAAAACATACGATCCTGTGGATTTGTTTCTATTCAAGTGTCTGCATTCAGAACATACTCTCGCAGAGAAACAATTTTATACATGGTAGCCATGTTTCTGCCAGTCCCAAATTCATGGAACCAAAATGCCCCCTGCACCGTAGCATTCTTCAGAACATAAAGGACTATAGAATCTGTCCAGTAGACAGCACTGTCCGACAGAAATATAAAGTCAGCCACAAATGTGAACCACATTTGTAATTTCAAATTTTCGAATAGCCACATGAGAAGAGCAAAGATAAACAGGTCAAGTTCACCTTAATAATATATTTCATTTAACCCAATATCTAAAAATATTATCATTTTAACAAGCCATTAGTCTAAGAAATCATTTCAGACATTCTATATTAATTTTTCATAGCCAGTCTTTGAAATCCAGTGCATTTTAGAATTATAGGGCATTTCAATTCAGACTAGTCACATTTCAAGTGCTCCATAGTCGCCTGTGGCTCATGACTCTTGTATTGGACAGTACAGATCTAGACATTAATTAATGCATTCATTCAGCAAACCTTTGTCAAGTGTCTCCTATGTGGTAGGTACTGAGTTAGACATTAGGAGTTCAATGGTGAGCCGGGATAGCCCCAGGCCCATAAAGAATATAGTCTAATGGGGTAGAGAGCAGTAATAAAATAATCATAGAAATATATATAATATTGCAATTGTGAGTAGCTCTCCCAAGGAGAGGTCTGTGGTGTTATAAAAGCATACAGCAGAGAGGTGGTCATATAGAAGGTGAATCCTTTATGGTAGCTTTATCAGTATGTAAGTGTTAGAGAGCAGGGACCCTTTCAGTAACGAAGCTGGAATGTGCGTAATTTGAGGGTGTCAGGGTCATAGGAAGCTCCACAACTCACTTATCCTTGTGCCTTCAGACATGACCTTACACAAATCACAGAACAAAATCAATTTACATCCTCTTTGAAAAATGCTTTCTAGTGCAAGAGATTCTGTAACCTCCTCTGAGTGTCTATTAATCTTAGTGATCATCTGAAAACCATATCAAACAAATTCTGATCCAAAACAATGAATCAGCCGTTTTTTTGTTTTTTGTTTTTTGCCTCTCATGAAGAGAGGACAGCTTTTTCTGAAGGGGAAAGGAATAATGAGAGTTCTGAAGGAGGTCCTGGGAAACGACTGTGCTCAATATTCCCCTGATAGAGGAAGCCCTTTCCGAGTAAGAAGGGAGGTAAACCCCCACTTCTGTCGGTGCAGAGCTGGCCTCCCCAGCACCCTCGACCGCACTCAGACAGACAACTGAGCAAGGCTTAGAGCATCAGCTACACAGGGGGCAGTAAGAAGGAATGAGTTTTGGCTCATGTGGTTCCCTCCCTCATTTGAGTCTTTCAAGAACCCTCCCAGGTAACAAGGCCATCCAGCCCTCTGCCCCAGCCTGGCCACTGGAACACAGACCTTGCCAAAAGTCCAGCCAAGCTCTATTTTATTCATTCCCCAAAGCTCGTGAATGTTTTCAGCCAGTCTGTCTCGGATCTTTTCTAGGTGAGGGGGCAAAACAACCTAAAAGGAAAAGGAACAAGTGTGAAGTCAACAGTAAAAGAACTAAACATATTGAAATCGATCATCAAAATGTATGTGGATAAGGTGCCACAGTTGAACTCACTACACGTATCCCAGCAGAGGCTGCTCCCAGAGGTTCCTTTTTCCCCAGAAGGACTATACTGTTGCAACCCACCCTGTTTAACCCAGATGCTTCCAGAGATTCCTTCCTCTCTGGGCTTCCTCTTTGCCCATCCTTTCTCAGTCTTCCTTGTAGATATTTGTGTTCTATGTTCTTCCCATGTGAATGCTTCCCTGGGCCTCCCCTCCCCTCTGTCCATGCTCTCTCCTTGGGAGATCTCACCTAGCCATAGACGGTCACTCTCAAGTCTGTGTGTCTCTAGCCATGGTCTCTCCCGAAGTTCAGACCTACAGTTCCAACTGTCCACAAGATTTTCCCACCAAAGTAAACCCAACATGCTATTCAAAACCGAATTCATGTCTTTCCTTCAAAACCTTTTCTCTTCCTGTTTTTCTTCTCTCTTTTTGTTGAATGGCCCACCATTGCTTCAAGCCTGGAAATCAATCCAAGTGTCTTCCCTCTCGGCATGACTTGCCCTCTCCCACACCGCCATCAAATCAGTCACGCAATTGATCATGTTCATTTTTGAAGCATCTTTCTGAAGGCCCCCCTCCTCTAATCTACTAAACCTTTTCTCCTTGGACCATTGTAAGAGCCTCACAGTTGGTCTCCTCAACTGCCCACCAATCTACCCTCCACACTGTGGCCAGAGTGATGAGTCTACAACAACAAAAGCATGTCACAGCATTCACCTCCTGGGTGTCTCCAAGTGTTCCTTGAACTCCTGAGACACAAACTAGATGTGTTTGTTAACCAAGTATACAGTGTCCTCCTTCAGTTCTTCCACTGTGGTCCTCCCCAACACATTCCCGCCAAACTTCTTGAAATTCTCACCAAAGGTCACACTGTTTCACAGTTCTGTGTCCTTGCACTTGCAAACTTTACCCTTATTAATCCCCCCACAACACACATAATATGTACACACACACACACACACACCCCTCTATGCCACATAGCAGATGACAAGGACACACACAAGGACACTCTCCTGGACCAGACTCTAGACGGGAACCTCTAGAATCCTAGTTTTCTAGTCTAGATGGGAACCCTAGTTTTCCAGCTAGGCTCTATTCTTGGGCCTTGTTCTCAAGACCCCAGTTGTAGAAAGGATCCTGCTAAATCAGTTTGGCGAGAATCCACCTCCCCTGATAGCTGATCACCCCCTCCCCCCACCTCTGTGTCTGATCAGATTTCCTCCTCCCCTCACCATCCCCCAGGTGATATCAGATCGCTCTGTCCTGCCTTCAGATAGAATCCTGTGAGATCAATTTAGCAAGAATCCATCCCAACCCCTGAGGCTTCTCTTAGTAATTTCCCTTCCACTGACTCTCCCCAACTTGCTCTCCTTGGCTCTAAATCCCCACTTGTTCTTATTGCACTCAGAACCAAGCGTGGCTCTACACTGGAGTTCCTTTTCCTCTATTTACTTAGCTCCTAAGTAAGATCTGTTTTCACTGCTTTAACTGCTGTCCAGCTCTGATTTTAATCCAAACACCCTTAGTAGCCATCCTTCTAAATTTAGCTCAAATTTAGCTCAACTTCCCTTTGGGAAGTCTTCCCCAATTACCTCTAGGGAGAGTTTCTCTGAGTTTTCCTGGCACTTTGCTTGTATCTCTCCATAGAGGTCACACCCTGGGGGCCCAAGTTGTTCCTCCTTCCCTTCCTCTGATTTTTAAAAATTTAGTACTACTGTGACTACAATAATAATAATTCTTCTTCTTCTCATGTTTATCCCTTGGCAACTTTTAAGAAACAGGAGATGAATAGATAAAGATGTGGTCCATATATACAATGGAATATTACTCAGCCATCAGAAAAGATGAATACTCAACTTTTGCATCAACATGGATGGGACTGGAGGAGATTATGCTAAGTGAAATAAGTCAAGCAGAGAAAGTCAATTATCATATGGTTTCACTTATTTGTGGAACATAAGGAATAGCATGGAGGACATTAGGAGAAGGAAGGGAAAAATGAAGGGGACGAAATCGGAGGGAGAGATGAACCATGAGAAACTATGGAGTCTGAGAAACAAACAGGGTTTTAGAGGGGAGTGGGGGGGGATGGGTTAGCCCGGTGATGGGTATTAAGGAGGGCACATACTGCATGGAGCACTGGGTGTTATATAAAAACAATGAATCGTGGAACACTACATCAAAAACTAATGATGTATTATATGGTGACATAACATAATAAAAAAAATAAAATAAAATAAAAAGAAACGGAAGATTTCCTATAAAAATCCAGATTTCTAGTTTGTTTTGATCCCTTGGAAGATCACTAACATTGGACTCACGCTTTTGCCCCGCAATTATCAGCCGGAGGGCCTGTGCACTTGACCTACTTCATTTCTGCATCACCTGCCTGGTCCCTTGCAATCCTCACTCTATTACAAAGGTTATTAGTGTTTCCACTAATACAAAAATCCTGATTTTTTTTTTTTGAGGGGGGTAGCTCTGGGAGAAAAAATTTTTTTAGTAAAATAATGTGTATCAAGTCAGTGACGTATATAAGGAGATCATGGAGAAAAACAGCAATAACATATTTAACCTATGTGTATAGTCATTATCTGCCTTTCAGTGAAAGACATTTAAAAAAAATCAACTTAATCTAATCATCAAAGAGTCAAAGTTAATAAATGGCATGACGTTTCAATAAAGAGTAAAATGGGAAAAATTATTAGCGAACAAATTACAACTATATTTGGGTTTTATTGGTAAACCAAGATAATTTTTAAACTAAGTGCTCCTTAGGTGATCACAGAATGGAAGGGGATTTGCATGTGGGAAGAACCACATGCTTCAATAAAAGGAGACAATGTGGAAAAAGGCCGCCACAAAGAACCCTAAGTCGTAATTTCAGTGACCTCATTTGGTGACTACCTGGGGCAGAGTAACACTGGCTTGCTAACTGCCTTACGGTGTCTAGGGCTGGGCTGCCCGGAGCTGGGCTCCTTCTTCCCAGCGCTCAGCCAGGGCCTGGGGCGCTTTAAGCCCTGGGTACTGGCAGTACCCAGGACAGGGCTCCAGTCAGCAGTACTTTGCCCGCAAACTGGTTACTATGCCCCAGGGAGGATGGAGTTGACTCTCTACATATGTAACTTCTCCTTTGATAATAATTTCACAGAATGGTAGATCCTAAAAAATTATAAGGCCTCGTTCAAGATAATAAATTGCACCTTTCCGACAAGAACTTGCCTATTATTTGATTCCCTGGGAACATCTCCCTAGTTCCAGGGTCCATACAGATTCAACTATGGGTCTGGACCTGGCTTGCTGATTTATCTGTGATCTTCGATTTTCAAATCTTCAGTTCTGCATGTGTAGACGTTCTTCCCACTCTTTGGTCAAGCCCTCCCTTCCTCCCTCATCAAAACTTCCCCTCATTCTCTTGAGGCCCACTTCTTCCAGGAGGCCTTTCCTAACACTCGTTTCTGATGATTCAGTGAGGATTGGTGAGGAGAAGTAGGTATCATGCTCATGCTCTCCCCTCACTTGTGTGCTGGGGCCTTGTGTCCATGTGAAAGCTAGTTTAGTTCTTTGGGCCTCAAGCTTCATGTGTAGGATACACGGGAACCAGAGGATCCAATTCCCAGGATCATCTTTGGCTCACCAACTCCTCCCCAGTTTCCTGTCAACCTTCTTAATGCCAACTACTTTCAAGGTGCTACACCAGGCTCTGTGAGGCAGGCAGGGAAATGCTGCTCTTTCCATTCTAAGCGAGTTCACAATAATGAGCTGAGGAAGGTACGAAGCAAATTCGGGAACATGCACACACAGCTGAATGTAATAGGGTCACGTGAATATTATGGGGAAGTAACATGCTGGAGACTTTCTATAGGTCAAGAGAGCTATATTCCTACAAACTATTAACCCGATGTGCTTCAGAGACAAGTCTCCTTGTCAATGATTTTCTCTAATGTTTAGAATAGTGACTCGAATAGCAATGGTGTGGAGGAAATACTGGAAACTGTTGTTTATGTCCCTTGTCATAAGCATGTGAGTGTGTCTCTTCCAAAACAGAGACCCTGGAAAGGGAAAGAAATGGCCCTTTATCAGCACTTTCCCCTCATATGCACTATCCCATTTCTTTCAGTTTTATTTCCAGCTCTTCTCCTACACACTCCCTCTTCTCTGAGCATCCAGTCACAGGAGAATATTTTATTATGATCTGTCCCTACCTTTTTTTAAGTTTTTATTTAAATTCCAGTTAGTTAACAAACAGTGTTATATTAGTTTCAGGTGTACAATATAGTGATTCAACAATTCTATACATTGCTCAGTGCTCATCATGGTAAGTGTACTCTTCATCCCCATCACCTGTTTCCCCCATCCCCCCACCTACCTCCCTTCTGGTCACCATCAGTTTGTTCTCTATAGTTAAGGGTCTTTTTCCTGGTTTGCCTCTCTTTTCTTCCCCCTTTGCTCATTTGTTTTGTTTCTTAAATTCTACATATGAGTGAGATCATATGGTATTTATCATTCTCTGACTTATTTTGCTTAGCATAATACACTCTAGCTCCATCCATGTTGTTGCAAATGGCAAGATTCCATTCTTCTTTAGGGCTGAGTAATATTCCATTACACACACACACCACCTCTTCTTTATCCATCAATCGATGGGCACTTGGGCTGTTTCCATAATTTGGCTATTATAGATAATGCTGCTATAAACATCGGGATGCGTGTATTCCTTTGAATTAGTGTATCTGTATTCTTTGGGTAAATACCTAGTAGTGAGATTGCTGGATCATAGGGTGGTTATCCACCTGTCCATACTTTGTGTTTCTACTTCTACACCTTTACTTACCATATTCCTGTTACTTCAACCCTGGATGCCCCTCCTCATTTAGGCTTATTAAAGGCTCTGGTTGAAGTCTATCCTAACTAGACTTCTAGAAATATTCTAGCCTAACAGGTGTCTCCAGCACTTATTTGTGCTACAGTTCATTTTGCATTACACTCAGATTGAAAAAAATAATAATACATTTGCTTTTTACCTCTTCAGTGTGGTTGCAAATTCCCAGAGAGTACTGCCTATCTGTGCCTGCACCTCACAGAGTCTTGCCTGTAGCAAGTGATCACTTGTTCTCTGAGAAATCCTTAAAGAGCTCAATCTACACATATGGTGGAAACACGAAGAACGACAGTTGTTCGCATGACATGACAATAATACAGAATGGACGACAGGAATGGTTCAGAGACAACACAGAGAGAAGGATTTAGCCCTATCACTTCATCTACTCCTGCTGGCAGCAGGAACCTACCTGACTGGTGTCTATGGGGTATGGGATGAAAGAGGCTTGGGAGAGGGACTGGGTGGTACCCAGCAGATCTCTAACGCCTTCAGCGTCACGTTTATATTCTTTCACAGGCTCCAATCTCATCTTTTCTTTTGGAAGTAAGGCTTCATAGCAAGGGGCATAGCCAGAGGGAGGCAGGAACTTAAATTCTCCATGACGTCCACCCATCAGGAAACGCACTCTGTAACATTTGGAGAGACCAGGAAGAGAGAGGTTAAAAAAAGAAATCCCAGCCCAAGTACGTAAAAAATTCAAGATAAGGCCCCCCGCCCCCAAATTGTTTTGTTGGGAAGCGCCTGAATTTGGGTCCAGTACAGCGAACATCCGAAAGTACGCAATAAAGCAGTAGAGAGAGTGGTCAGTGCAGGATCCTCAGTCGACCCGTGTCAGCTAAGTTCTTAAAAGTTCACTTATACAGAAATATCACTAGACTTTAAAAATCATGTTTTTCCTTACTCTAGTAGACAAGTCATTATTCCAGATATTATTACTCGAGTACTCAAAAGATAACAGTGATGATGATACTATTCTCCAAACAGACCATACTGAAAGTACAGCATGGGGACTTCAAGTCTTTCTACTTGAGGGACATTACTCACATATTAATTAAAGAAAACGTGGCATAACTCTCTGGGGGAAATAGGAAATTGTAACCTTCAGAAGCAGGCAAAAGATGAAGAAATCCCAGCATATTAAACACAAATGGTCGGGCGCCTGGGTGGCTCAGTTGGTTAAGCGACTGCCTTCGGCTCAGGTCATGATCCTGGAGTTCCGGGATCGAGTCCCACTTCGGGCTCCCTGCTCAGCAGGGAGTCTTCTTCTCCCTCTGACCCTCCTCCCTCTCATGCTCTCTGTCTCTCATTCTCTGTCTCGCAAATAAATAAAATCTAAAAACACAAATGGTATATATGCCAGGTGCCATTACTTGAAGTGCTAACACTGCAGAGGCTGCAGTTTCCCAAAGCAGCCATACGAGGGCGACTCTGAAGAAGCATGAGCACGAGGCCATAGCCTTAGGAAGCCAAATGGGCATCAAGTGTCTGCCCACTGGGGTGCCAGTGCCTTTACTGCCTTTCCCAGGGGCACCACCACCCTGCCGGCATCCAGACCTGACACTCTGGTCCACTCCAGCAGTGCCTGCCGAGAGACCTCCCAGGAAGGGGGAAAGACACCTGGGGGTTCATAGGAATGGCAGGCACCGATTTCCAGTGTACTGAAGTCTTTCAATATGTGAATTCAGCATTCTGGCTGAATTTCAGCCTCACATATATAGGTTCGGTTACGGGTATAGTTACACCCCAAAGCTCTCCTTGCAAGGAAGAGAGGACGACAAGTGAAGCATTTCAAAATGACACTTCATATTCTCCCAGGTTTGTAACAAGAAATAGAGCTTTTGTAAATCAACAGCAACCACATTAATCCGATGAGGAAATATGACCATGGTTTTAAGTCATTAAAACACAAAAAGATATGTAGCCTTGCAGGGTCAACACTCATTTCCCACAGGAAAAATCAATACATACACGTAGCATCTGCTCTCAACACTCTCACCCTCCTCCCTCTGCTGAACAACGAGTTACTGAACCCATATGACGTGCTGTTCTCTGCACTGAAGACTCGGCAATGAACAAAGACTACAGTGTCCCTGGAGTCACAGAGCAGGCATCCAACTAGAAAAACAGTCCTAATTACTGATGGGGAGATATCGAGGAAGGAACAAAGAGGGCAATGTGGAATAACTCCGGAAAGAGGGTGGCTCTTAGATTGGAGTGCAGGAAGGCCTCTCTGAGGAGGAGATGTGAACTAACCCTGTGGGATAAAGAGGAGCTAAGGAGTCTAAAATCTGGAAGAGGAGCATTCCAAGCAGAGAGGAACAATATGTGCCAAGGCCCCGAGGCAGGGAAGAGCTTGGGTGGAGAGCCCAAGGGGCAGGAGAGGAGGTGGGGGGGGGTGCAGTGTGAGATCAGGTAGGGTCTGTGAGCCATGGCAAGAAGAGGAGATTGTATTCCAGGTGGGAAGTTTTGGAAAGACGTTAAGGAGAAGAAATGCAAGATTCTTCTCGCTGCTCTATGTTAACAGAGCAGCAGACCAATTAGCCGGTATTTGGAGGCACCTGACACCAAACTAGTCACAGTGGGAGAGGAGGACAGTCTGAACCAATGTGATGATGGACAAGATGGAAAACAACAGACAGATCCCAGTTTTGTTTTGGAGTAAGGATTGTTAGGAACCGCTGATGGAGGGGGCTGGAGTGGGCACGTGGGTGCGGGGGGATGAGGTATGTGGAGGAAGGGTTATGACCTAGCAAAGCTCTCACAGCAAGACTCTCCACCAGGCCTCACTTACTTTCGCTCGAATGTTCTGGTAGAGCAACCTTACAAGAGAGGCTCAGTGTTGGCTGAGTAATTGTGATTGCAGAAGTGGCCTAATTATGAAACCGGAAAATAAAACTCTCTCCAAGTGGGAGATATTAAGGGTTTTTTTTTTCTACCCAATACAAATTCTTTATCCAAATTAATTATAGAAATCATATGAAACCCCCCACTTTCCCATTTTAAAGTACTAAACAATGGGGCACCTGGGTGGCTCAGATGGTTAAGCGTCTGCCTTCGGCTCAGGTCATGATCCCAGGGTCCTGGGATCGAGTCCCGCATCGGGCTCCCTGCTCCTTGGGAGCCTGCTTCTCCCTCTGCCTCTCTCTCTCTGTCTCTCATGAATAAATAAATAAAATCTTAAAAAAATAAAAAAATAAAGTACTAAACAATGATATAGAATTAGAACCACAATAGTCCCTTCTGAATGGTCCTACATTAAATGTTACATAATGGGGCGAGATATATGTGTATTAAGAATATGCACAATGACATTAAAACAAAATTGAGTCATTAGCCTTCAATGTTACTAATTTAGTGAACCTTCAGGAAATAATGACTAAGCCTTGAAATTATTGGTTGAGAAGTTCCCAATTCAACTGCAACATAGCAGATTGTGTTACTGACATGCTGAAATTGTGGGATAGAACTAGATCTTTTTGAGCAAAAGAAGAGTGTGGGACTTTTTTCTTTTTTTTTTTTTGCCTCTCTCTTCTCCTTGAGCATCCTTTCTGTGAGAAGCTGAATGCCCAGGAGCTCGTACAGCAAGTGTATTCTTTGTTACTCACTAGTGTACAGATTCTAAGAACAAGTAAATCATTTCCTACGAGGTCTTCTAGCTGGACTTAATTATTCATGAGCTGTCTTGCCAGTTCTGTTTCGTTTTAAAGTTTCTCTTACATTTTAACATCTGCTGTCATCTTCTGGATAGAGAGCAAATCAAGAAAGGTGGAGTTCCACACAGCACATAGGGAAAATCACGATTTCTGTTTTTATATTCAGTTATTAAAAAGAGAATAATTTGGTTATAAATCTTCATCTCATTTCCTCTAATGGCCACAAAAACTGTACAATGAAAAATTTACATAACCAGAAATCAGTGTTTACTGCTCACTGAAGCATTTGTCTCCAAACGTCATTACGCTGTGCTTCAGTGGACGGAAAAAAGGGTCCTGCCAGACAGAAGGTCTGCCTTCTGCCCCCCGGCAGGTGGGATTGGACAAGAGCTGGGGCCAGGTACCCCTACTGTCTGTGGCTCCTTCCCTCGCTGCCCAGAGTCTCTGGGAAGGGCTCCAACAAACCACAACTAATATTGGTGGTCCTCCTCAGAACTCTCTCTGGGAGATCCAGACTGACCAGGTCAAAGGAAATAGCTAGCAATAAAGACAGGCTTGAAGAAAATAATCTAAAGAAACACCTGAAACTCACTTTAATTATTTGAAGACATTAAAATGGGATTCCCCCTCTGTCTTAGAGTTTCAGCAGAGGTCCCACAGGCAGATAATTCAGAGGATGCTAATCTGTGCACACCCTGAAGTGGGATGCTGCATAAGATGATGAAGCCAATGAAAGGAAAATAAGTCATTTGGAGGGAACTGTCAGGGAGAAAGGGAAGGGAGTGCTCTCCTATCTGAAGTCAAATGCTAGTGCTTAAGAACCACTGAGAAGCTTGCAAGTGTCCCCTGGAATTTAGTGAGAGACGTGTTTGCCTGGTGACAGAACAGAGAGAGAGAGGGAGAGAAGGAGACAGAGGGACACAGAAGACCTCAAGGGAAAGAGCTGCCCTTCTGCTCAGGGTGGGGCCAAGGACTATGTTCCTGGAAGGCCAGATAGACTCCACGAGTGAGCCGCGTGTCAGCCATCTTGAAAGGAATTATGCCCAGAGAGGCAAAGGACTGCGCAGAGACCAGAACCCCGGGGACTGGGGGAAGTGGGAGGCCTGCGCGCACAGTGGGGCGGGGGGGAGGGCAATACAGAGTAGGGCTGGGGGTCAGCCAGAACGGAGCGGCCAGCACAGGTGGTAAAGCGTGTGTGGAAAGAACTGCAGGGAGATGCTCCCGGCCTAAGGCTCCACGGAAACTACACTAGGGCCCCAGAAGAGAAAGCTGCTACACGTCATTACACAAAGGTGTGCTGCCAGCCACAGCTGCACCAACTCCCACCACCACAGGCTGTGCCCCTCCCCCGCACCACCCAGGCAGCTCCCCCTGGGCTCAGCAGGGGGTCGGAGACAGAGCTGGTTGACCCTGGAGGAGCCCGGCCTCTGGTTGCAAGCCCAATGGGGAAGGCCTCACACATCAACTGCATACAAATCTGAGCTTTTATAGCCACCAACTGCATACAAATCTGAGTTTTTACTGAGTTTTGATGTTACCAACAGGATTGTTCTCATTCTTATAAGGAGTAATAAAGGTTACAGAGGCTGCCCGAGAACTTGCCCAGAGCACGAATTTGAAGGGGTAGCAAGAAAAACAACAAAGTTACAGATACCTAGTCTACTTCTTTCAATAAATCCAGTTATCTGGCACTTAAGGTTTATGATTTGAATCCTTTGTCCCACTCATAAATGAGAATTTTCCAATTAGAATGTAAATCTCTCTTCTCCAGGTGCATTCTTCCCTGCTCCTTGGGTTCTACAGAATCTCCAGGCCTCACAGATGATAAATTTAAAATAAAAAGATAATTTAAGAACTGAGTTCATTAAAATTAGTCCTTCTTGATCCTTGGATCAAGGATCCTTGATCCCTTTTCTCTACATGAATGGATTTTAAAATCAATTTCATTAATCAATTTAATCTCTTCCACTAAAGTACCTGTTATCATCTTCTTGAGTTCTTCCTAAAACTTAAGACATTCCATCAGCTCTCAAAGAAGGTTTCTTTCTTTTTTTTTTTTTCCTTCCTGAAGTGATTACAGCAAGTGACTGTGTCCTTAGATCCCTCCACCTCAGAGATGAGCAATAGCTTCATTAATCTCCTGGGAGTAGTGAAGTTTGGGGATATGTGGAGGAATTTTTGATTTACTTGACTGATTTTGAAAACAGAGCAAATTGTATTGAAAAATCCCTGCTAGCATTTGCAACTTAATCTTTTGAGACTTAGGCATTGTGGCTTGACAATTTGCAGAAGAGATGAGACTACCTAGTGTAAGTTCTCAGATATGAAAGACTGACCCATGAATAAAAAATACAGTAAAAATCAAGACAAGGCTTTGTCATGCTCAAGAAGGATGACTCGGGTTCCTTATCCATAGCTTACTAGCAAACATGTGATGTCACTTGAGTCTGTCTTAGTGGATGTCTCATTCCTCTCCTCCGCTATTGAATCTCTCCCAGACAGTGGGGAAGGTGGTGTTCCAAAGAAGAAAAGGATACAGGCTGTGGTTAAGAGGAGGAAGAATTAACAAGCTTTAGCCGACCTGAATTCAACTCCTAAGTCATGATTCATAATTGCATCTTCAGTCCTTATTGCTAAGATGGGAGAACAACCTGAGTGATGTGTTCCCACACTCATACTGCTTTCTGGCCAGTGTCTGATGAAAGCCCAGGGCAATCCAGCCAGTGCTCATCATGTTCTCCACAGAGGTATATTTATCTCAGCAATAATTTCCACAGCGTTGACCACAGCAAGCTGGAAATAGCGAAGCTGTTGGGTTACCTGAATTTTAGCCAAGTCTGGTAGATACCAACAGAAAACAAACAGCAACCACAAATACCAACCACCTTTGGATATTGTAGTTTTTATAAATTTGAAAGGGCTGGTAAAAGAGTTATGTGAGACAATTAAATAGATCTATGGGGAGTTTAACTATGGCTATAAAATATATTCTACTACAGCAATTAACTCATCAATTTTCTGCAAAACAAAAAGTATCACCCCAAATTCACTATACGCTGTGGCTTCTGTGTCACGTTATCCATGCAGTTCATGCCAAGATGCCACCTCGCAGGGTGAGACTATATTTTAATAAGGGGTTTGCTGGCATATAAGTAACTCAACCTTTTGGGCAGTCTCCAAGGTACACATGCCTCATCCTAAATTCTGTCCTATAACCAAACAGGGTTGTTACACTGAGGGCCTACTGCATGTATAGTATTCACGAACAAACCACACCAAGAAGAAAACTAAGGAGGCACATTCATAATAGTTAGAAAAGAGAGTACATATTGGTTTGTGGATTTTGTTAGTAATTACTCATGCTGCCTTTGACTTCACTGGGGGTAAATATAATTGAAAAAGATTTTTGCTCTTTGATGACTGCTAGCAGGGACATCTTAATCAGGTATTATTAACAACATAGTTTGTAGTTACAAAAATAATTATGGGGTCACAAATTCAAGACTGTGACCTCAGCAAAGACCATTAAATAGGAGGAAATGGGGCTGTAAAAGAGAAATCTAGTTTAGAAGCCACACAGAAGTTGAAAATAAATATGAGAAACAATCCTGAATGCTTCTATGATTGGAGAAGGCTCTCTTCCTAGATAGGCATAAGCTTGTACGTTGCTGGGAGAGACACTAAAACCAGGCAAGTATGCTACTATATCGGGTGAAAACAAAAATTTCTTTTCAAATGTATTATTATTTTGTATATGAAAAATAAAGCCTTGTTCTTTTAGCTTTTAAATTTACATTTTTGAGAGTAGGGTCATCCTTAACATGTAGGACTGCTTTAAGAGGGCCTCAGCAATTTTTTTTTTTTTTGAGAGAGAGAGCGAGCGAGAGAGAGCAAGCATGTAGGCTCGAGTTGCAGGGGAGGGGCAGAGGGAGAGAGAGAATCTTAAGTAGGCTCCATGCTAAGCATGGAGCCTGATGTGGGCCTGGATCTCACAATCTTGAGATCATGACCTGAGCCGAAATCAGGAGTTGGATGCTTAACCCACTGAGATACTCAGGCGTCCCAGGCCTCAGCACTTCTGTTCTGCCTTCCTCACCTTGACCACTCACAGTGGAACTTGGCACAGGTCCGACAACCAGAGGACTCAGTCGCCTGATCAACAGTGTTATTAACCATATTTATTTTCAATAAGATACTTTAATAAACTTGGAATTAATATCCTGGTTTCTCTCTCTAACTTTCTGTACAACTGAACTAAAGTAGTATAGGGAGAAACTTCTGGGTTTCAGCACTAAATCATAGATTACCAGTTGATATGAGAGTAAGTACTGGTATATTGATCCCATTTGCTCACAAATAAAAATAAATTAATTGGCTATTCTCCAACACAGGAGCAGCACTGGGAATGACCAAAGATATCATGTGAGAGACTTGGATGTACTTCATTAAAATGTATTTCCCAAATGTGCACTCAGTTCCATCTCTCCTCAGATCATATCATGTTCTGAGAACCAAAGACAGGAATATGTCAGAGGTGATGTTTTCCTGATAGAGAGGAGGCTTGAGAGACATCAAACCCCCTGGCACTACGTTTTAGATTACCATATGTTCAGGGGTTCTAAGGAAGAAGCTCTCATAGCTAAGGTATAAACTTTTCAAGTCAACATATCTGGATTTTTCAGTTTCTTAAATTCTCTCACCAGTTGTGCCTTATAAATGGACAAGAAAAAGGAGTTGTCTAACCTTGGAACTTAGCTTCTCTTTTTCCTGTGCACTGAGAAGGCTGCATGCTCTGCTAACCTGGACAAGAGATGCTAGAAGCATCTTCTATATGTGGATACATTTGAGTCGCCTATTTCTTCACCTGCTAGCTACAGTTCTTTGCTAAGAGATTTCAGTAAGTCCTCACCAAAAAAAAAAAAAGTTCTATCTCATTGCTCTGAGGGATATTGGATGGATGAGTTAATGATTAAAAATCATTATATGAAACATCGCCAAAGGCAAGGGAAGCAAGGGCAAAAATGAACTACTGGGACTTCATCAAGATAAAAAGCTTTTGCATAGCAAAAGAAACAGTCAACAAAACCAAAAGACAACTGACAGAATGGGAGAAGATATTTGCAAATGACAGATCAGATAAAGGGCTAGTATACAAAATCTATAAAGAACTTATCAAACTCAACACCCAAAGAACAAATGATCCAATCAAGAAATGGGCAGAAGACATGAACAGACATTTTTCCAAAGAAGACATCAAATGGCCAACAGACACATGAAAAAGTGCTCCACATCACTCGGCATCAGGGAAATCCAAATCAAAACCTCAATGAGATACCACCTCACACCAGTCAGAATGGCTAAAATTAACAAGTCAGGAAACGACAGATGTTGGCAGGGAGGCGGAGAAAGGGGAACCTTCCTACACTGTTGGTGGGAGTGCAAGCTGGTGCAGCCACTCTGGAAAACAGTATGGAGGTTCCTCAAAAAGTTGAAAATGGAGCTACCATATGACCCAGCAATTGCACTACTGGGTATTTACCCCAAAGATACAAATGTAGGGATCTGAAGGGGTACATGTACCCTGATGTTTACAGCAGCAATGTCCACAATAGCCAAACTATGGAAAGAGCCAAGATGTCCATCGACAGATGAATGGATAAAGAAGATGTGGGGTATATATACAATGGAATATTATGCAGCCATCAAAAGGAATGAAATCTTGCCATTTGCAACGGCGTGGATGGAACTGGAGGGTATTATCCTGAGCGAAATAAGTCAATCAGAGAAATACATGTATCATATGACCTCACTGATATGAGGAGTTCTTAATCTCAGGAAACAAACTGAGGGTTGCTGGAGTGGTGGGGAGTGGGAGGGATGGGGTGGCTGGGTGATAGACATTGGGGAGGGTATGTGCTATGGTGAGCGCTGTGAATTGTGTAAGACTGCTGAATCACAGACCTGTACCTCTGAAACAAATAATACATTATATGTTAAAAAAAAAAAAAAAAAAAGAAGATAGCCAGAAGGGAACGACGAAGGGGGTGGAAATCAGAGGGGGAGATGAACCATGAGAGACTATGGACTCTGAGAAACAAACTGAGGGTTCTAGAGGGGAGGGGGATGGGAGGATGGATTAGCCTGGTGATGGGTATTAAAGAGGGCACGTACTGCATGGAGCACTGGGTGTTATACACAAACAATGAATCATGGAACACTACATCAAAAAAAAATATCATTATATGAGATTGTTGTATGGACTTACGAAAGTCCATTATTCAGCAGACTAAAAAAGGTCCTTTTCTCCAGAGATCTGACTTCTGGCTAAGCACTTCTCTCAGACGAGATACTTGAGAAGCAGGTGTAGGTACTTGCTTTGAAAATAAGTAAAACCCAGAAAGTGGGATGTGGTCAAAACAAATGAAGAAGGGCAGGGCAGTGATGCTGGGTGACCAAGGCCATTAGCTACCCAGGGAAGTATGGTCCTGGGAATGGATTGCTCAAAGTGACCTTGTTTCTTCAAATAAGGTACTGAGCCAACAGGTGGCTAACCAAATGCTGTTACATTGTATCTAGATTTCTACTCATTCTCTTTCTTCCTGGGGAATAAAGTGGGGAGGATGTACAATGGGGCATATGCTTGTTCACCACCCTGCCCCCAACTGCCAGAGGTCTCTGTTCCAATCAGTTCTCTTTGTGTTTCCAGTGTCTCCTTCAGCGATGCTCCTTGTTTTCTACATGCTTCTTACGGATATCAGTGAAGAACGACAGGTTACATCACATTTAAAATGGGAGAACTGGAATTCCTCAGTGGAGAGAAACACAGGCAAAAAACTTGCAACTCTAGAATACAGTTCTTGGGGCTGATAGAAGATTCTCTGGCTTGAAACACTGATGAATAGATTTGCAGCCCTAGTAAGGTTTTCCTATAGTGGGTCTCCATTTGTTAAAAGAATCTCAAACAATGATAATATTTAATTTAAACATATTGTATCCAACTACATGTATAGGTTTATAAATATTATAAATATTCCCTCTCTTGCTGTGTCTCTCTCTGTCAAATAAATAAAATCTTAAAAAAAATTGTTTTAGTTGGATATATAATGACTCAAGAAAAGGTTCATTAATGTATTGTTGAATGAAAAATAATCAAGACATAAAACTTCATATACAGTGTGATGTCAATTAAAAAATCCCCATATATGTGTAGAATAAAATACACCAAAATATTAGCAGATATTAAATGTTGAGATCATAGATGATACGGTCTTATTTACAACTGTATCTTTCATATTTTTAATAATGAGCATGTAATTTTAAATATAATTATTAAAGCAAGGTTCTACATAGATCTTATTTATCTTACTACATGAGGACATTATAGAACTCTTGGCGGTAGGTATGTATTCAACAAGTATCTACTGAGTCAGTGGTTCTGGATCGCTCTTCTGCTTTCACTATCATTTTGGGAGGGTCATGTGGGGAAGTCACTCATGGTGTGGAAGTCCTGAGGAACACTACTATGCTCCCCAGCTCACAGGAGTGGTGGGGGGGTGAACTAACAGCTACTCTTCATGAAATCATAGCCGTCACTTACTTGACACCTGCTGAGAAGCTCACCACAGGGAAGAAGAGCCCATCTGTGTTGAAGTTCTCAAACATCCCCTGCACAGGCTGCCCATTGATGCGGAAGGAGATGCTGGGCACTCCGAGGTCGAGGCAACAGCTCACCACGTCATCTGATCTCAGGAGGTGCTGGTTGATGGATGCTACGGCTCTGGGTATGCGGCCTGGTGAGCAAACAACAAGAAGGTGTGTGGGACTCTGGAGAAGGCAATCACAGGCCACCTGTGGGAGGTGGGGAGGTATGGTGGCACACAGGAGGTCTGGATATGCTACTGCATTTGAAACACAACTTGGCTCTCCCAGTGTGAGGTGAGCAATGAGAAAGGATTTCCTGAGCTTGTGAGTAGGCAGCCAGAGGTAAGAGGAGTCTCAGAGGAAACTCTCAAACTACCAGCATTGAGAACAGACATGAATTCAACCCCCTCAACGTGTGCTCAGATTCTGGCTTGGTGTCTAAAGTCACAAACACATTCCTTTGCTGGGTGTGGGTCCTAAGGCATGCATGTGTGCATGCCTGCGTTTGTGCATGTGTTTATTCACAGATGTCCAAAGACCTTGCCCTCTTCCAGTTCCTCTAAAAGATATGGCCACTTTAGCCCTGGATGAAGAAGCCATCAAAGTAAATAAAAGCAAGGTCATCCAGCCATTAAACCATGCAGCACAGTTTGCTTGTTTGTTTTAAAGAATTCTATTAGTTCGTACCATCAGGGAAACACATCGCCCATTATATACTGTATGGGTGATTTTTGTTGCTATTACCGCATATCTCTTCCATAAGATGATCTGTCATTTCCTGACCTTACTTAAAGTCATGAGAAAATCACCACTCAGGATTTCTGAGAAGTTCTCAAAGTAAATTATCATAACTCTCTCACCCATCCCCCTACCAAGTTTACAATTCTCTTGGCAAGAGAGCAGTGAAGAGGCAGAAGTTCGGGATTAAAATGGAGTTTCAGGCAAAAAAATTCATAAAAATGTATCTTACTATTTTTTTTTTTTACTACAGAAGTAATGCAAGTTCGTTACAAATGTTCATCATATTGAAAAATATAAACAAGGAAACAATGTAACTCAATAAAAAATGCTTTTACTTTCATACACACACACACACACACACACATGCACTCTTCACCCAAACTAGGATATTGTATGTTTTGTGACTTGTTTTTTCTACTTATCACATCACAAATGATTGTATAGTGGAATATTCATTAGAAACTGCATTTTAATGGCTTCCTAATATGCCATAAGGTAATTAAAAACCCTATGATGGGTATGTGAGTTGTTTACAAATTTTGTACACATATCTATGCTATGTAACATTTTTCATCTCAGCTTAGAACTTTTTATTTTTTTTTTTTAATTTTTTTTATTCTTATGTTAATCCCCATACATTACATCATTAGTTTTAGATGAAGTGTTCCATGATTCATTGTTTGTGCATAACACCCAGTGCTCCATGCAGAATGTGCCCTCCTCAATACCCACCACCAGGCTAACCCATCCTCCCACCCCCCTCCCCTCTAGAACCCTGTTTGTTTTTCAGAGTCCATCGTCTCTCATGGTTCGTCTACCCCTCCGATTTCCCCCGCTTCATTCTTCCCCTCCCGCTACCTTCTTCTTCTTCTTTTTTTTTTCTTAACATATATTGCATTATTTGTTTCAGAGGTACAGATCTGAGATTCAACAGTCTTGCACAATTCACAGCGCTTACCAGAGCACATACCCTCCCCAGTGTCTATCACCCAGTCACCCCATCCCTCCTACCCCACCCCCCACTCCAGCAACCCTCACTTTGTTTCCTGAGATTAAGAATTCCTCATATCAGTGAGGTCATATGATACATGTGTTTCTCTGATTGACTTATTTCGCTCAGCATAATACCCTCCAGTTCCATCCACGTCGTTGCAAATGGCAAGATCTCATTCCTTTTGATGGCTGCATAATATTCCATTGTGTATATATATATATATATATATATATATATATATATATATATACCACATCTTCTTTATCCATTCATCTGTCGATGGACATCTTGGCTCTTTCCATAGTTTGGCTATTGTGGACATTGCTGCTATAAACATCGGGGTGCACGTACCCCTTCGGATCCCTACTTTTGTATCTTTGGGGTAAATACCCAGTAGTGCAATTGCTGGGTCATACGGTAGCTCCATTTTCAACTTTTTGAGGAACCTCCATACTGTTTTCCAGAGTGGCTGCACCAGCTTGCATTCCCACCAACAGTGTAGGAGGGTTCCCCTTTCTCTGCATCCCCGCCAACATCTGTCGTTTCCTGACTTGTTAATTTTATCAGCTTAGAACTTTTTAACGTAAATGTTTCCAGTGGTTACTGCTGTTCTAGTGGTAGCTTCTAAACAAAGTGATGGGTTTTAAAATAGTGAAACTGCTTTACTCTCCTTAATAAAAAGTATTAGGTACCTCCTTCTGGTTATTGGGGGCAACTGACAAAACCATATCGTGTTTCCTCCCACCCTTCCACAAACATTCATGAGGCTCTACATGGTGACAGATACTGGGTGTGGGGCTGGGGGTTAAGGAGGGAAGATCCAGTTCTTGCCCCTAAGAAATCCATATTCTGATGGGAAATAAACATTTAAATAAAGAACTACAATTCAGTGCAATTATTGCAATGAAGATGTACACAAGGTAATGTCTTCTAAGAAGAAGGTGCCAAGTCAGCCTAGGAGCATGGGACAAGATTCAAAGGATCAAAGATCCACTAGATAAGTAAGAGTATTCCAGATGGAAGGAATAGCTTATGCAAAAGGAATGTATGACACACCTCCCGAATGGCAACGGGTTGGTAAGGCAAGAAGGTAGGGATTGATGGGAGCTTGAAGAGGAGATGCGGTAGGGGAACAAAGCTGGACCTAACATACAACTTGGGCTATTTGCATCACAATGATGCAGTGACACACAATCATGTATGCAACGCACATTAGCCTGGGTTGGCCTTGGACTTGGCTGTTGTAACTTTATACCGTGCGTCATTACTAAGAACGAGGAACAAGTTCATTTAAAACAAAGGAATCTAAGCCCAAACTTGAAGAGCACATAGGTTCAACACCTTTCCAGTTTATTTGAGTATTCTTGGTTCCTTTTTTGGAGTTCAGGTATCCCAGGTCTCCAAATCTTTTCCTCCTTATCATAATCAAGTCTGCTATGAAAGGAATGGATGATATTAAAACTCAGCAAATCCTGCTACAATGGTGTCATTCTCAGTATTTCCTATGTTGCCACTTAAAAACCCATCTTTCCTGCTTTGAATGTTTCTTTTTCCTTTCATTTAACTTCTGGCTGATATCATGGTAGTCATTTGAAAAAATTCCAAGGGACTTCTGTGAACTTGGGAACACCAAGCAGTAACTGAAACGCTCGGTGGGTCAACAGACTTTAAAGGTATTCAGATCCTTGCTGGATAAAAATACAAATTAGAAAGTCCTCTACTGTCCTGAGACTCCTCTAAACTAGGACACACTGACAGTGTTGCATGGTAATGCCAATGCCCACTCCTGCCACCCGCTCAGAGTACGCTGTTGCCTTCCGTGCCGGCCTGAGCCTCGGCCAGTAAAGCTCCAGAGCCGCTCTCAACGAGGGACGACAGTCTTCATCTACAGCGGTGCTTTGATGCCATCAGAAGCTGAGTTCCAAGCTTTATTTAGCCTTTAATATGCCGTAGTTGCCAAGTGCCTTCCTGAGGAATGGCAGCTGGGAGAATTTCTCCTGTCTGGCTTCCTCCCTCGGTGGAAAACAACAACCAGGATGAGCAATTATATCCTTGTGGTAAATGCCACTGCCTTTTACAAAACTCTATTCTAAGAGAATGGGTGCCACGTAGAAGCAGCTGCTGGAGCACTAAGATCATCAATAGGCAAAGTGAAATCAGGGCTTGAGCCTATTTTTAAAACGTATGCAGAAAATAGAGTTGGGACCAATATTATCTAGAAACTAAAGGGACACTGTTGATAATTACTGGATAGGAAGCACATACTTAGTGAGTACTTAGAGCAACGTCTTGGGAAGTCTATTTGAATAAAAAAGTCCATTTCATATAATATTCATGTTGTAAAAGATCATCTGATAAGGTATATTTAGTTTTAAAATGTGAGTAGTGTAAAGATTTTCCAACTAGAAAATAAGGGAATTGTGTAATGGCTTCTGTACAGGGTTTTATAAATCTCTTCTCTTCTAAAGGAAGAAATCTCTAACGCTGTGAGGGCTTTTGAGGCTCCAAATGATTCAGAAGAGTCCTGTAGCCCAGGTGGCATGAGGTGTCATTGGGGCAGGGAGCAGAAGTGAAGTCAAGGAGGGCTAAGTTCAAACACCAAGTCTTTATGTGTTACATGAACCTTGACAGGTGATTTTATTAGAAAATCAGCTTCCACATCTATGAAATGGGGACAGTAATGCCTACAGTGATGCTGTCAAGGGTTGTTTGTAAGGTACCATGATGATTCCTATGATTTTAATGAAACAAATGACTGATGTCCTGTATACCATAACTCAAGAGGTACAGTGTGTAGCGGTAAATGGGCATTTCTACAACCAGACTCCCTAGGCTTGAGAACTGGCTCTGTCACTTACTGTGTGACCTTGGGCAAGTCACTTACTTTTGTGGACTCACGTTTCCTCATCTGTCAAGTGAAAATAATGTCATTAAGTTGTTTCGGGTTTTGAATGAATTATTCTATGTGGAGTGATTAGGAGAGTGCTTGACACATTGTAACCCACAATAAATACTATTATTATTGTTTTTGTTTCTATAACTCCAGAAACTTTAACTACTGGGCTAACAGTAGATAAAAGTGCCAAAACATTGTAGGAATGTCTTTTGTAATATCAGAAAAAATTAACAATATGGAGAATCATAGCTTTGAGGGCTGAGTCCAGAAAGTGATTCAAAAAGTCACTGTATTGCGTTATTAGAATCAGTAAGTCCCTTTATTGAAGATAGTGCTTAAAAAAAGTCACTTTCAAATATGTTTAATGTACTTGACCCTTCAGAACAACCAACAGAAGGGAATTCTGAGGAAGGGAAGCAAAAGTAGTTATAGAGCCGAAGCTGTCTCAACTGCTTTTTAAGATATAGGAACTCCATAATCCTAGCGACCACCCACTGAAACAGGCTGGGGAGTCCTGTGTCCTCTCCTTGTCTGAAGAAACTGCCCCTCACTCAGAGGCTTGGGACTACCTGAAGGTCCCAGGAAGCTCAGAAAGGCCATTCCAAATCAGCATTTGAAGATAAAGGAACAACCCACTTTATCATATGCTGCACATCTTCAAATTAACCCAAGGAAGATTACTGCAGGAATTAGCCTCTTCTGATGAGTAATGTAGGCAAATGGAAACACTGATGCTCAGCATTTCCACTCCCCCAGGCACTGCAGAGTTTGGCACTCGAACAGAACACATGAACACTTAGGCATCTGGACAGAGAGAGGATCCAAACATGTAAAAATGCTGGTGTTCTACAGCCACTCTTGGGCTCCTCTCCACATAGCGCCGGGTTTCTGGAAAGGTCTGAGTCACAGCAGGGAGTGTCTTGGTAGACGAACCCTGGGACTCATCTTAGCAGGGAGACAGGTAAGGACCCTCACACAAATTCGACTGTAGAGCTAAATGATCTACAAGTTTAGAAAGTCAGAAGTCATAATAATAAGGAAATACAATTTTGCTCCATTCATTTCCTGTTACCACTTATCACTTGGGATGGTAAATTCTTCTGCTTATTCCAATTTTGCAAGGGAAAAAGTTATTAAAGGAAAAGGTAGGTGTTAATTTCCTCCTGTTAAACTGCCCCCCCCAACCCCCCTGCCCCAGGCAGGAACACACTATAGGTGGCTCTGAGCTAAATTCTGAGCCCAAGAGGCTACATGAATGCTTTGTCAGGAGAGGGAAGGTAATGTCATGACCAGAATAGAGTCAGTCCTCTGAAAGGAAATTCCCAGTGGACGAGCTGATTTAGGAGCCTGTGGGGCAGGTTGGCTGTGCTAAGATGGGAGATATTTCTAAGGCTGATGCTTGAAAGTGATTTCACAGGCTTCAGTGGCTAATAGGACCTATAAAGACTGCTTTTTCCTTACTAGGAGAAAAAGCTCATTCGAAATCCCATGATCTCACTTGAAACTTCCTTTTCCATTCAGCATGGGACTCAGGTATTCCCTTAGGATGGGGCTGCTCTCATGGTCTCCAGTGAGGTACCCACAACTCTGGATATTGCCTTTATGATTACGGTGGACTCCACAGTCAATAAGGGAAAGGAAATCATATTTACTGGGTATCTAACATATGTCAAGAACTTCATGTTCCTTACCCTCATTTATTTACTTATTCATTTTTTAAAAATATTTTATTTTTTAAATTTATTTTAAAGACAGAGAACAAGAGAGAGTGTGAGTGGGGGGATGGGCAGAGGGCGAGGGTGAGAGAAAGAGAGAGAGTCTTAAACAGACTCCACACTGAGCATAGAGCCCAATGCAGGGCTCAGCCTCACAACCCTTAGATGATGACCTTAGCCGAAATCAAGAGTTGGATGCTTAACCGACCGAGCCACCCACGGGCCCCACCTCATTTAAATTTCTTAAGAGCCTACATTATTTTCATTTTATCTGAGGAAATCAAGTCTCTGGAGATTAAATATTTTTTTCTATGTCAAAAAAATCAGTAAATAGAAGAGCTGGGATTCAAATCCAGGCACAATTCCAAAGCTATATTGTTTCTTCTTGACTCTTTCCAGTGACAAAGTGTTAGGGGCACTATATTTCCTTCTAATATCTACTGACTTTAATAAGTACATTAAAGATCAGTTCAAGGCAGTAGCTTAATTTACGCATACACATAAGTTTAAAGTTAACAGACCTGGGCATTTACATCTCAAGAAAGGAGAAAAATTGTCATGATGAGTTCCCAGCATCTCTCCCTTGCCACCCTCCACTCCCTCCTGCAGTAAAAGCTGAGTATCATTTCCATTTCATTTCTTCATCCAACAATTATCCTTTCCTTAGATAGTCCAAAATTCACTGCTGTCCTGGTGGGAGTCATTAACAGAGACCTTATTTCTTCAGCTGGACCACACATTGGCATATTTACCTGCAGTGCCTTTTGCCAGATATATATTCCCTGTGTGCTGGGTGGGGAATTCAGAATGATGCCAGATCCAAGGAAGCTTTGTGTTTTAATGAGCACAAAAGGCGTAAGTCTTGTAGACATTGGTTTCTCCACAACTCATCAGATGCTGAGGACTGAGGGTGTGAGGTTCTTTGAACACATCTATATGGCATTGTTTTTTGTTTTTAAGATTTTATTTATTTATTTGACACAAAGAGAGAACACAAGCAGGGGGAGTGGGAGAGGGAGAAGCAGACTCCCCGCGGAGCAGGGAGCCCGATGCGGGGCTCGATCCCAGCACCCTGGGATCATGACCTGAGCTAAAGGCAGATGCTTAACCAACTGAGCCACTCAGGTGCCCCACCTATATGGCATTACACTACTAAGTGTGGGTAATGTTCAGAGAGCCACAATCAGCATTTGAAGCCCTGAGTCCCAAGCCCCTTTCCTGTATCACCAACCGGAAGGGCCACTGCCAGTGATGACTGGTGTGGGCTCGGCACATCTGGCTTCCTAGTCTTCTGAGGAGACAGGACAAGAGGGATGATGGGAGTGCTGCACACTCCTGGAATGATACACAACTAGATGGATGTTCAGGTTCTGGATGCAAACAGTAGTCTTTTCTGGGTGCACTGGATTCTTTGTCTCCTGACTCACTGATGTATTCATTCTGCAAATTTTGCAGAGGGATATATTAATCTGGGAAGGACTGAGTAAAATTTTTCCTTTGAGAATGGTTTCTCTTTGAAACAAGGTCCAATCTGCTTCATCCAATGGTCTGGTGTCCTTCGTATTTCCTTAGCCAATCCCCAGGCAGAGTTCTCTGCAGGTGTGTCCTGGGACGGTAGCTTGGGTAATGGCGACCAGATGGCAGGAGGTGAGTGGCACTCAGCACGCAGTGGGGCAATGATTTTCTCAAGTCAATTCCGCTCATTTCCTCACAGATTCAACCCTACCAAACCCAAGAGATGTAGATATGTGCAAGCATAAGAAGTCTTTCTTTCCAAATCACTTCCCCAGAGACAGCTTTCCGAGAACCTTATGACATCTGCTGATGTCACTAAAGGCTATTACAGTACAGCTAGACATGGGCTCCACGAACCAAGAAGGGAAGATCCACCCCCACTCTCCATGAAGACGGAACCGGGGAAGGGTAAGTTGGGAGGATAAGAGAACAACAAGACAAGGCTTTCACTTCACTCTAACCCATCATCCTGTCATTTTTGCATCTGCTTTCGTCTGTATCACGCTGTCCCCTGGGACACACAAAACGTGGACAGAGATTTCTTTCTTCCTGCAAATGATCCAGCATAAATAAATAAGTAAACGAGCTGACACCATTTCTAAAAATTTTTAAATGTTTCTACTGAATGTACAACACCACAAAAAACTTAAAAAAAAAAAAAAAACAAAACAACCCATACAGACCAAATGAAAAGACAGACCAACCATAAGAAATATCATCAGAATCCGAGCTGATGGTTTTAGCCTGAAGGCTGAGGGAGGAAGGAAAATGTGATGGGTTATGTAGTTCCCAGTTACAAAAGAAAATATATAGGTTTGTGTTGTAGAGACAAACTTTGCCCTCATACTGGATTTGGGGAAGAATATGTGTCACGGTTTCTTACGTAAGAGGCACGCTTACATAAGGGATTTCTATAAGGGACACAATGACTCCAATTTCAGTTTTTCGAAAGACACAGATACAACATGCTGTGGACAATAGACAGAATAGCTAGAGCTCTGGGTCTGGGTGAAAGCCTAAAACTCAGTCCTCCATTTTCATCCAGGCAGAAGCTAACCCATTCCTCCAGGCATAGGCCATGGACATGCTTGGGGATAGCATCCGTGTATTTTTAAAAAGGAAGCTTTGAATTTTTTTTAAGTGATTGGCATAGATCCAGACATTTTATAAAGTATATCATGAAACAACATGATGCACTGACATGACAATGGACTTGTAGTCAGATCTGGATCCTTCTCAGTGTGACTGAGATACATTCCTTAAATATCTTTGTGCTGTTTCCACATACGCAACATGTGGTCAACATTACCTACATTAAGGGATCATTGTAAAAATAAAGTGAGGAAAAACAATGTATGAAAGGCATGTAGCTCACCGCCCAGTAAATAAATGTTGAGTCCCTTTCCCTGTTTGACTATATAGTCCTGAATATCCTATGCAATAAGGATTGCACAGATACAGACACTGAACTTGAGAACGGTTATGTGGTCCACACTGGATCATGCAGCTGGAAGTGCTAGAGTCATGGTTTCAAAGCAGGACAGTCTCATCTTAGGTCTGATGCTCTTCCCACCATCTAATTAGTTGACACTCTTGCGTCTGTATCATTTCAACAGAAAACGATCATTGCAGCCTGAACAATTCAAGCCTCGATCATCCTCAGTAAGGGACAAGGGGCCGAAGCTCTGGCAAGGTGCTCACCTGACCAAAGGTGAAGTCCATCAAAGCCATAGGAGTACAGGTCATCACCGACACCATTGCCTCCCCATCCTTCTCCTCCGCCAGGGTATGGAGCATAGCCTGAAGAAGAGGCCCAGCCCACCCGCAGGTGTGTGGGCTCAGCTGTTAGGAAGGGGTCCACCTGGTCGATGATCAGCTCAAAGTACCACTTCTTGTACTGCGCTGAGCCCTCGGCAACTCCCAGGAAGATGTTGGGCCGAATGCTGAAATGAAACGTGGGACAGGTGGCATCTACAGACTCTCAAGCACCGAGAAAAGTGGAGAGCAAGTTGGGTAAGATCACAGGACGCACTGTGAACTGAAGGCAAGAGCAACTCTGTGTTTTTTGTATTATTCTAAAGTAGAAGAAGCTTAGAACCTCTAACACTTGATCAAGTACTTAGTGGGAGGTGTCAGGACAACATTAATTCTATTTAAAAATATAAAGAATGTCTCCTTATTCCATTGAAGGCAACCAACATTTGCTGAGTGTTGACCATAGGTAAAAGATGCTGAAAATGTCGTAGAGCTGCGTAACTACAGACCCTTGTTTCTTTCTGTAAGTGGAAGAAATAACTTACTCAAGTTCCATCTCCTGGGGACTTGGTCCAAGCACCCCTGTTCTCACAGCAGCAGATTTTTCAACTAAGCATCACTGACAAGAATGGCCTCTTGAAAGCATTAAGAAATCACTATTAGAAATAAGCCAGACAAGAAAGAACGAACGAAAGAAAAAGACAGACAGACAGAAGCCAAGCAGAGGAAGATAAATACTGCATGCAACTACTTATATGTGGAATCAAAAACAAAAAACAAAAAACAAGTCAAACTCCTAGAAACAGAGAGTAGACAAGTGGTTGCCAGGGGTTGAGGAGAAGGGTGGGATAAAGACAGGCTAGTTAAAGGGTACAGACTTCCAGTTATAGGATGCATAAGGTCTGAGGACCGACTGAATGTATAACATGGTAACTGTAGTTGATAACACTGTATTGCATAATTGAAACTTACCAAGAGAGTAGAACGTAAAATGTTTTCACACACACACAAAAAAAGGTAAATATGTGAGGTCAAGGATATGTTGTTAATAAACTTATGGGGCAAACCCTTTCACAATGTATATGTATATTAAATCATCACATTCTACACTTTAAATATCCTACAATTTTGTCAATTATGCCTCAATAAATAAAGCTGGAAAAAAAATAAAATTCAACCTAAAACGGCAAAAAAGGGGAGAGGGGAACAGAAGCCACTCTTAGCTAACCTTGTTAAGGGCTGGAAGATTTAATGTACCCAGCAAAATGGTTAAAAGCTCAGGACAAGGCATTTGGAGTTTCTCTCCAACTGGAATGCTCTTCTTAGATGTCCACTGTTCTGGGCTGGGGGCTCTGCGCCATTTTGGGTGGGCAAGGGAAAACCAGACTGGTACCAAAAGAAAGTCTGTGTGGATGGCTCAGGTCTGCTCTGCACTTCCGAGAAGTTCTTTCCTCACCTTGTAGATTAGGGAGTGGGCCTAGGTAGAAAATTGCTAAAGAACCTTAGGCCTGTCTGATGCAAGGCCAGTGAGTTCACATGACTCCCATGTGGCTACATCATGGACCAGTAGGCTAAGATTCTATGTGAGCCCATGCTCTTCATCTTGGACTTCAGAGAGAACCCTCGGGTCAATGGCCATGTGCCAGAGGATGCAAGAAACCATGGTATCAACACGGGACATCCATTCTATTAAAAGATTCTAAGGAAAAAAAAGATGGTACCTTAAAATAAAAATGAGTATGTTATGGAGAAGGTATAAGATCTATGTTAAAGTAGAACATGCAACATGGCAGACCACTTCCGGTCAAATTCTCCAGCCCTCAGGTGGAACATACACTCCACTGTTGGCTACTTCAGGGGAAAAGTTTGAAACTCTGTGAAAGGGGTTGGAGTACAAGGCCCTAAAAAGTACACATTTGTCCAGTCTCATCTCACATGCCAACTTCACCAGGAAAATGATGGGTAGGCAGCACTAGCCCTCTTCCTTTCCTGTCTGGAAACAAGATGGACACTTTGGAATGATGGTGGTGGCCTTACCTGGTCACATCATTAATCAGCCGTGTCTGCAGGAGCAGGTTTCTCCGGGGCAGCAAGTTATCACAAATCAGATTCTGGTTGGCTCTGACTGCGACCCCATTGCAGAGACAGAGGGAGCACAGCACATCGAGAACCTGCAGCGGGACACATTCCCCCCCACCGCCACCAAACCTCAGGACCACCAGGAGAGCACCGTGGGCAGGACCCAACTGCCAAGACACATGAAGGAAGCAGGCCTCAGGAGGTAGGGGGCTGGCGACAAGTGGGAGGACCTCTTCAGAGTCACGGCCGCCACACCTCCCTCACCAGGCATCAGTGAGCCAATGCTGGAGCCTGCTGCCTCTTAGGGAAATGAAGCTGGATTCCTTCTAACCCGTCTGCCCTCATCTTAGCCCCTCCCCTCCAAACTCTGTGTTCCCTGTGATCACTGCTCTGCTCAAACAGGTGGGAGTCTGAGCTCTGAAGACAGACTGTCTGGGTTGATAGCCCAGCCATGGCAGGACTAGGCTGAGATGAGGCATTGCATCGAGGGCACAAAATCCAGGCATGACACCCTCTTGGAATCGTGCATGAGTAGGGGCAAGCACCAGAAGGTCTTTCATTGGCCTCAAGCCTAAGTCTGCGCTCCCACCCAGCCTTGGCAGCCCTCTGTGCTAGCATCAGCAGGCACCCAATACAGCTCTTTATGAAAAGCACTGTTGAAAAGAAAACCACAGACCCAAAATGGCATCGCTTAGGTTAAGGTCCCAAGTCAGTAAGCCAAGACTTAATACCTAACCTAATAGCAGTTTCAAACCCCTAGGAATGTAACCTTTAACCAGTCAACATGGAAATTTCCTCGTCAGCACTAGGAAATTTCCTGATAGACCCCATCTGTTCCCCTTAGGAGGGCGACCTTGCATAAAACTATGGATTCTTTGTTAATAATTTCCTCTCCCCTCCAACTTAAAAAAACCTTTCCTTTTCTGTAGTCCTTTGGAGCTCCCCTCTACTGCTAGGAGGGATGCTGCCCAATTCATGAATCAGTTAATAAAGCCAATTAGATCTTTAAAATTTCCTTGGTTGAATTTTTGTTTTTTAATAGCACTCAGATTCCCATTTGGCCAAGGTCATGTAGCAGGATTGGGAACCTCATGTAGGTCAGTAGAGAGGATAGTAGGGCAGATTCCAGTTCTTGGGTCTCTGGCTGTGATATCATCAAAATTCATTAAGATACCCATCTATTCCCACACAATGGTATTCAATAACCTTCTACCTGCTCTCCTTCTACCCCTAGAGTGAGAAAAGAACTTCAAGAGCCCCAGCGGCCCCTGAAACTATGAGACCAGCCACCAAGCCACTTCTGCTCCTCTTTGTTTTCCAGCTACGTGGGAAGTGGGAACAGCCCCCGGCCTCCTACCCACACTATCTCCTTGGGCTGCATCATCTGGCATTCTGATTTGTGTTCCTATATTGACAGAGCAAACTGTGCTGGGCCAGGCATCGCTCTTCCCTCTCTCTCCTGCTGGGAGGAATGTGCAAACAGCAGTCGATAAATAACAAGCACGAATGTGGCAGCCGCATCTCAGTCTTTCAAAGTGGCCACTAAGACTCAGTGCTTAGTGGGGTTGGATAGCTTCAGGTTGGTGGCATTTGTATCCATAATTCTCACAAACCAATTTTCTACCTGACTCCCTGAATGTCAATTTCGTTCCAGATAAATACAAAGCACATTTGTGGGACAAGCAGAAAAGAATCCCAAAGGTGGTTTAACAGAGAACTCTCACCACTGCCGCTCTGTGAAACATATGGACCATGGAACTGGAAATCCAGAGGATAATTTCTCATTCTAAGAAAAGAGCCATAGATGGCCAGGAAATTAAATACCTATCATCCAGCCTATCACACATTCTCATCCGTCCTGCCTCGGAGTGAAGGCTGTGGGAGACTTGCTGTCATAGCCAGAGGGAGAGCAGAGCTTAATTCACATACAATCGGAACAGCCAGGAGGAAAAAGCGCTCTGTGAGAAGGACTAGACGAACAGAATGTCTCACCTATAAATAAATGATGCCATAAAGCAATGGGGCTGACACTGTTTAGGCTTTGTTTTATTTTTAAATTTAATTTTTTTAAAGGTTTTATTTATTTGACAGGGAGAGAGAGAAAGAGCACAAGCAGGGGGATTTGCAGAGGGAGAGGGAGAAGCAGACTCCCCACCGAGCAGGGAGCCAGACGCGGGGCTCGATCCCAGGACCCTGGGATCATGACCTGAGCCGAAGGCAGTCGCTTAACGACTGAGCCACCCAGGTGCCCCTAGGCTCTATTTCAGAAGGCATTTCTCAGGGTAAAATGGGGGAATGGGGCCAAACTTCCTTTTCTTAAAAAGCTTAAATGGGTTCTCTTAAAGGCGAAGGGAGTGTAGACAAGACGAGGCCACCACAGGGAGATGCACAAGCATTGAACCTAGAGGTCATGTGTACTTCTGATGGAGGGGGGGCACCTTAGTGACCTCTGGGACGTATGGCCAGATGTGGCAGGTACTGCTCAGCAGTCACCAAGTTCCATTTCCTTCTAGTCCTGGGCCCACAGGGGCTATACTTCCCAGCCTCCCTTGCAGTTACGTGGGGTCATGTGACTACGTTGTGGGCAGTGGAAGGTAAGCGGACATGACCTAACTCTTCTACACAGTCCTCCTTGCACTCATACTCTCTTTCCAGCTGGATGTAGAGATCCAAGGAAAGATTACAAAGTCACGGGTCTCCTTACTCCCAGCGTGATCCAGTAGCACTAGCATTGCCTAGGAGCTTGCCAGAAATGTAGGGGCTTAGGAGCACCCCATGCACCCCCACCCCTGCCCCACTTACCAGCTGAGAGCCTTCATTCTAACACGATGGGTAAGCACATTGCCTTCTGTGAAACACCGTTCTAGGGGATGGAAAGAACTCGTGTCTCTCAGACTGGAGAACTCCCACTGACTAGCCTAGGGCTGTGATGTGGAAAAAGAAATCTTCCTTATGAGAATGTGGGGTTGTCTGTCTTAGGAGTTAGGCTTCTCTAATTTACACACTGGCCCAGCTTGAGAATTTCCCTGGCTCATTCTGTGGAGGCTATTGGCTTCTGCTTGTTATTCTTTTTGTTACTGACACCACAGTTCATTCAATATCCTCTCAGTTTGTTTTTTATTTCCACTTTAGTCTCTACCCCAAACATAGGCTTACGTGGAATTCTCCTTTAAAAATAAATACTTATTGTATATCCACAGAAACGTCATTTGGCTGTTTGCTTCTGTCCTTCAGCTTTTGTCTATAAAAACAGCTCCATGCTAAAATGTATTTATTCTGTGTAAATGCTAATTGTACTTATTCTGTGATTTTTTTTAAATCAAGTCCTAGATTTGAAAAATGAGGATTTTGAATTCCCCGAGGAACAGATTTTTTTCTTGCTGTGGATGTGAACCGGGTGGCAGGAAATGCTTCTATATTGCCTTGGCTGCCTGGGAGCTCAGAGATGATTTAGCAACTGTATGGGAGTTGATGGTTCTATTACCTGTGTCTTCCCCCCCCCACCTAGACCAAACCTTCCATTCTGATTTATACTTTCCCGGGACCCATTATGATACTATTTTACAATATATTTTTCTCACGAGTGGCTCCAAATCTTTACAAAAATAAAAAAAACATTTATTTGTGACAATGTTGAGATCTGGAGTAGGATAGGTTTGGGGCCAACTAAAAAGGGCCTATTTTATTTTTATTATAAGATGCTTAGTCCAGGGGCGCCTGGGTGGCTCAGTTGGTTAAGCGACTGCCTTCGGCTCAGGTCATGATCCTGGAGTCCCAGGATCGAGTCCCACATCGGGCTCCCTGCTCAGCAGGGAGTCTGCTTCTCCCTCTGACCCTCCTCCCTCTCATGCTCTCTGTCTCTCATTGTCTCTCTCGCAAATAAATAAAATCTTTAAAAAAAAAAAAAAAAAAAAAAAAGATGCTTAGTCCATGGGAAAATGAGAAGGTGATTTAACAGTGTTCAATAACTGTTCTTTTTACCAAACAATAAAATCAGTGCTACTAACATAGCATAGTAAGTGGGAATGGATTCTGGCTTTACTCATTCATTCCTTTTATTCATTTATTACACCTTCAACAAACATGGATTAAATGCCTGCCATGTAGAACATATCAGCTTGGCACTGCAGCAGGGGGAATGCAAAGTTGGTCACTGCCTGAAGGAACTTAGAGTCTGTGAGAGACATCTATGTGTAAACCTAACGACAGTCTGAAAGGCGGAGTGGAACCACCAAGTAATGGCATGTTGGCTGTATAAGATTTGAAATGAGGAGACCATGTTCAACTGGAATCAGAAAAAGCTTCATGGAGAGGGTGGTATTTGAACAAAGTATTGAAGGGCAGATAGAATTATGATGGGTCCTGGAAAACTAAGAAGTGAGGAGATGGCAGGGGGCATCAGCAAGAGCCAAGTCACTAAGAGGTCGAGGGGCAGGGGACATTGAGAGAAAGGCATGTTGCCAGCACACCCTTTCCTGTCCTTCTCATTCCAAAGTTTGGGTTCTTTCCCTCAAATTTCCTGACTTCCACTCGATCAGGCTTTAGATGAGTGGCAATGTTTTCCGTGGCAGGGACAGAGCTAACAAGGGAAAAATCTTAGAAGAGAGAAGGCATAGTAATGCGGCCACCGTCTATGCTCCCCGTTCTCAACCTGCGATTGGAGCTGGAATGGTACAAAAAGGGGTTCATCAAACCCATGAGATGTACAAACCTTTTTTTAAAAGAAAAATGTCACGACCCTAAAGACCCTGGATGGACCCAGATGGGCATTCAAATTCTAGTCTCAGAAACGCTAACTTTTATAAAAATGCCTTCTAATTATGAATTCTTCACTGCATGGTTTTGTATTTAGAGAACTTTAAAAATAAGAACACAAAATTAAAAATATTCTCACAGAACATGTGGACCCCGAAGAACATGCTCACAGACCACAGTATGAGAAACACTGGGAGGAATATGAAACTGTGAGTGGGAGACCCAAAGTCTGGTCCCAGTCTGTCACAAGTTAGCTGTGTGGCCCCTGGCAGGTGGCTTCACGTCTCAGGGCCCACGTGCCAGCCTTGCTTCGGTCAAGTGGAAATAAGAATGCTACTTCCTGGGGTCATCCTGAGGACAAAGGAAAATGTATGTGAACACGGAGGACAGTACCTGGCATTTGTCAAATGCAAAATGAATGTTCGCTATCATCATTGTCATCATTACTGTTGCTGTTACTGGAAGAGCTGGGAGGTGCCTGGTGGTTCAAAAATTCTCTATATTTTCAGTCACTGTCTTCATGGAAAACTAAGTGAATAGATCAGAGACATGTGAAAACCTAGGACTGGAGAAAAAGGAGCCGCCTAGAGAGCAAACCACTACACGTTGGCATTTTCCAAGCAAAGAGAAAGCGTCAAAACCGAAGTCTGGCCTTGCTGTTGTTTACAAAGCTACCACAAATAGCCCTGGTGATGATTTGGGACAGGTTTCTCTTTGAAAATAAGTGTTATCCACTCAGATCATCTCTAAGGGAAGGCCTGAATTCATGGCAAGCCAACATTCATCCAAAAATCCACCAAAAGACAAAAAAGGGATATATCCTAGAGGAGGCTTTTATGTACCGAGAACATATTGCCTGAACTTTCACAACATCGCAGGAATTTCTCAAACAGCGCCTTGGCTCTAGAAGATGAAAGACTGCTCTGCTAGTCCACTCGGGTCACATATCAGACCGGGTATTGATTTGTAGCAAAGTCCTTCAGCTCACTCAGGCTCCGATTTCTCCCCTTTGAATGGGCAGAATAGTCACCCACTTGCCACCAAGTGACATCCATTACATGCTTTGTGGCTTCTGGCTCACAGAAGCCATAACCAAGCTGGTTATTCATTAAGCACGTTATATGGCATGATCATAAAGAAGACCCAGGAGCAATGAAACGAGACAGCAGCTTTTCTCTCGTCAGAGGGCTCCTCCTGACATCTGTATGTAGCTCATGGCTTGGACCATGTTACTTGGGTGCTTATCAATTACTCTTATTATGCTTTGCGGACAGGAAGGAACATGTTGGAGCCGACAGACGCTGGTCTAACACTGGAGCCTCATGCCTGCTTTTGATTTACCACATTTGGGAAAGCAATTACAGGCCCCACATATTTCTTTCTCTTCTTTGCCAAGCAATTTCACCAATACTAAGGACCATGGCTTTTTTGCTTCCTAAGGGAGACACACCTAAGCGATGCTGTAGAGGCTTGCTCTCCTGGACCCCGAGATGTGTCTCAAATGAGCAGTGCCCCCAAAGGAGGAGGGCCAGTGACCAAGCCGAGTTTTCTGCACTCTGCAGGAGCACAGCTGCTGCCCCTCATGTCACCTGCTCTTGAAATACACCCCCTCAGCCTGAGGACCCTCCTGCTCACTCCCATTAACCCCCCATCTACAGGGCAGATATTGAAAGGTCAGGAAAAAACACATTTTAATAGACTTTCCCTGCAGATTGTTCTGTCTTAGCCATATAATTAAAGACTAGGACCATATAATTAGAGAGGTAGAACTTCTTTTTTTTTAAAGATTTTATTTATTTATTTGAGAGAGAGAGAATGAGAGAGAGCACATGAGAGGGGGGAGGGTGAGAGGGAGAAGCAGACTCCCTGCCGAGCAGGGAGCCTGATGCGGAACTCGATCCAGGGACTCCAGGATCATGACCTGAGCCGAAGGCAGTCGCTTAACCAACTGAGCCACCCAGGCGCCCCTAGAGAGGTAGAACTTTAAGACACCTCAAAAAATTGATAGAGCTTTCCACCTTAGTAAATGAAGTGGTATTATCTCCACTGCCCAGAGGATATCACTGAGCCCCAAGTCACACAGCTGTTTCATATCAAAGGGAAGGACTTGGGGTGCCTGGGTGGCTCAGTCATTAAGCATCTGCCTTTGGCTCAGGTCGTGATCCCGGGGTCCTGGGATTGAGCCCCGCATCAGGCTCCTTGCTCTGCGGGAAGCCTGCTTCTCCCTCTCCAACTCCCCCTGCTTGTGTTCCCTCTCTCGCTGTGTCTCTCTCTGTCAAATAAATAAATAAAATCTTAAAAAAAAAAAAAAAGGGAAGGCCTGGCAGCTTCAGTCCTCTAACTTGCTCAAGTAGATTCATTTACTTCACTTGGTTCGACTCAGGGCAAATCTGATTTCATTCACTGACAAGCCAGTTGCCAAGACTTTCTACACTAGTTTTATCTGATTTTTGTATCTCTTCTTTATACAGCTTGGTATTAGCTGTTCCACTACTGAGTTCCTGGGCCCGAGGGTGGGAGCCAGTCCTGCAGTTGGCCTTGTCCAGACCCTCCTAACTCAGGGCCTCCCCCCGTCAGCTGTGTGCTCAGGGCTGAAGACAGTGAGTGGGGCTTGGGAAGCCGGTGGAAACAAGAGAGGGAGAACATGCAAGACCCAGTATGACTGTCTGGCTTGGAGTGTGCTCCTAGGCAAGGAAGGGTCTTTCAGATCCTCAGTTTCCCAAGGTTCACCCCCACCCCCAAATCAAAGCTGAGAAAGAGATTAGTCCACATGCTCTCAGTAACACACACCGGTTATGAAGCAGCAGGGAGGGAAAAGCCAGGTCAAGGCCATCCCTGTTTGGGTTCTTCTTCCAGACACCCACCTTGTGATTCCGTCCATGCTTATCCAATAAGGAGATGATGGACTTGATGTGGCCCTCGGCTATCAGATTTAAGGCTTCTGGGCTTTCAATCAAGATGCAGTGTAAAACTTCCAAGATACCTGCATGAATGTCACAAAAATCACCTGGACATGAAATAAGCTGCGGAACCGACCATCATCTAGAAACCTAAATTATGAGTGAAAAGACAATCCTGAGGGGACAGGATATTATCGGTTCCTTGACTCTATTAAATATTTCCGGCCAGAAGACAGACTGTGGCCATGTCTTGTAGACTTCAGGAGCCTCGGCGGCCTACCTCGTCTGCAATTCAGAGGGGAGTTTTATTTAGCATTGGCCGCACCTCCCTCCTTCCTGGACAGACATGGATCCTTCTATGTCAAAATAGAGATAAGCAGCAAGTGAAATTAGTCAGAGAAAAACAAATACCAGACAATCACTCCTATGTGGAATTTAAGAAATAAAACAAAGAAAAAAGAGACTCAAATATAAAGAACTGGTGGTTACCAGAGGGGAGGTGGGTGAGATGGGGATGAAGAGTACACTTATCTTGATGAGCACGGAGTATTGTATAGAATCGTAGACTCACTATGTTGTACACCTGAAACTAATATAACACTGTATGTCAGTTAGTTATACTTCAATTTAAAAAAAATTACAGAGAAGTGGCTGTAAAATGAAATTATTAATTTGGTCAAGCCAAGCAATACCTAAACATATATAAAAAAGCAAATGCCCAGTTTACTACAAATTCTAAAGGTCCTTCAAGTAATTTAGAAAATATCTGGAGTATTCCTTGAATGAGAATTTTTCTAGGACCCACCCCAGAAATTATTTTCATTTCAGAAGTACTGGTGTTATCAAGCAAACTATAAACTCACTAAATAGACTATTTGTCTTTGCCCTTTTTCTCAGCATGCTGCATGGTTTTCTGTATTAAGTGAAGGCTAAAGGAAAGCTAGCTGGTGCCCTCGCAGCCTGGCACCTACAAGGGTAACACACCACGATGAAACTACAAGGGAAGTGGTTAGCCAATATCTTTATTGGTTTTACTGAGAAAATTCCCCTTGGTTCTGTGTTTCTCGAGGCTTTTATAAATTACTATGAAATGTAATCTGGCCCATAGAGGAGGCACTGAAGAAAACAGAGGCTTGGGAAGACATAGGTGTAGGTAGATAGTCCTTAAGAGAGCCTTCCTTTGGTCTGTCTGTTCAAGCTCCAGCCATCTCTAGACAATGAAAAAAGCATCAAACCTTTCAGCGTCCAGAGAGGGGCCCACATCTGTCATGTTCACTCATAACTGAGGAAAACAACTTCTGAACCTCACTGCAGCCACTTACCCTTGATAACTACTCTCTGGTTCAAATTCTCTGTGAGTCATCAAGAAGGGTTATAGATACAATGTCAAGGGTGATTGAGGTTTTAGAGGGGGAAACCATCATTTCCTCCTCTCCTCATCCTTCAGTCTGCTTCTAACCCAAACAGTTAGGAGAAGTGTGTCCAGAGAGGATTTAGAAACCCCGAGAAAAAGAGTGCAGGCAACAAGGGAGGAGACCAGAAACCTGGGATGTGGGGTGGCGGGGGGGTAGGCGATTAAAGGATCCAGGGGATGGAGATGAACACACAAAGTGAAAAATGAAAACAGAAAAGGAAATCGTTGAAGTCTGGGTTAGAGTTGTTAAATAAAGCCAGAGCAGTGCCAGGAAGATTTAGGACTTTCTTTTTGTTGGGGTAATTATTTGAGGGTTGTTTACAACTCAGTGGAAGAAAGAATTATTCAAAGATTCAACTTTTTCATTTTTTCTTTTACAGAAAGAAAAAAAAAACAAACCCCACCTTCTACAGTTGTTTCCTGTCAATTCTTACCTGAGGAAGATTCTAGTCTGTCCAGTTTGCTGATTAGCCAATCAAGGTTGTTAGAGAATTGAGCGCAGTTGTTTCTGTTTCCACGAATGAGAGCAGCTGCAAAGGACACATTTGAACATGCAGGTTAAAGGGCATACGGAGGAGCATAAGAACCTGGGAAGCTGTCAAATACTTCATCTGCTTAGCAACTAAAAGGAACTGAGTATAACAATCTTCCCCTTCCAAGCCCTTGGATACAGTTGTTCCTATATTTGGAAGAGTAAAAATCTACCATTCACTCAAATATTCCAGAGAATCTATGTACTGAACATCTGTCCACTTGCTGGGAACAGAGCAGTGGGAACCCAACAGCAGATCTCCTGCCTTTACAAAGAAGACAAAAGACACAATGAACACACAAACTAACAGAATTACTTCAGATAGTGATAAGAAAATATCTGCTTGGTTACTGGTTTAAGAACTCCATTCTTTGCACTGTTCTTAACCCTAGCTAGAGATTTGCTATTTTTCAGAGCTAAAGAGAGGCATCCTAGTGAAAAGAGCTGGAAAGGTTGGTTAAACTAACAGGCAAATAATAAGGAAACGTGAAACTCTAAAATACCTAAAACACATATGACAATGGTTCCCAAAGTGTGGTCCCAGGATTGGAATGTGTCACCAGAGAACTTGTTAGAAATGCAAATTCTCCGGCCTTATCCCAGATCTACTGAATCAGAAACTCTGGGGATGGGACCCAGCATCAGTGTTTTAACTGGCCCTCCAGTTGATTCTGATGCCTGCTCATGTTTGAGAACCACTGGTAGATGATATTGCTATGGGAGGGAGAGAATACGCGGTCAGCAGATTTTCACTAAGCTAGACCCAGCAACCTTCCTTCCATGGACCTGGCCTCTGCAACAAATCCACGTAAACTGGGCTCATGTGCTTGCTCCTCATGCTGTTGGTTTTCAAAGATGGGTTTTACAGCCGCCTGAAAGATACTTGGATAAGGAAAGGTCTTCCTCAGGACCTCTCCTTTGTATCTGCACAGTTAGAGGAAGGCAGAATTCAGCGCAATTTCCAGGTCAGCTGCAACAAGCTGGGTGCGGAGTGCGGGGGGCGGGGGAGTCAGCTGGCCTCACACCATAGTTCTAGCATTTACTACATGTATGGCCTTAGGGAAGTTATGACATTTCTGAGCATCAGCTTCTTCTGATCCATGACTAAATGGGTAAGGGTACCTAGACCTCAAAGTGTTGTTCCGCAGATCTAAAAGAGATATTCCACTGCTGGGCACAAAAAGCTCTGTAACTATTAACTACCACTGTTGTAAAAATTACTGAGTTTGAGCCATACATACCATTAGAGTTGGAAGGGGTTTTACAAGGTCACACAGAACAGTGGTAGTCTAATCAGCCTGACCCTTGACATCGAGAAGGGGTCCAACCTGACGTCTCTGGCTCCCCTCTGGCCCACTCAACTTTCTATGGACTCCCTCTAATGGGACATACACTTCAGAGCAAAACCCCAAAATGCTGCCTCATCATCACATCTGGGCAACTACCGGTGGCCACCTTCTCACACAGGCCAGCACTGTCTTCCGCTGCCTCCCCCGCACGGTGTGGTGGCTGGGGCCCGTGTGGAGGCGCTGGTTACTGCAGGCCGCGGGACATCACCCCCACTCCGTGCTGTGAGAAGAAAGGCTGGGTGCTGGAACTTCCTTACTCTCGGCCTTTATTCCTCCCACCAAAAGGAAATAGCAGCAGGAATCACGACTGACCGACAGTCAGCCAGTGAGAGGTCAGAGAGCTACAAAGAGGAACCGTCCTGAACATGTAGGTGTCCGAGTCTAAACGTGGAGGGCACTGCAAACACGTTCGAGTCTTGTTCCCTCATTTTAAAGACGAGGGACTGAGGTTCAGAGGGAGTAAGTGACTGTCAAGGGTTTTATGGGTAGTTTTGGCAAAACTGATCCCCACCTGCTTTCACTTGCTGCTGACTTCTTGCTCTAAGTGTGGGAAGCACAATAAGCTGCTGGCTAACAGAACGAATGGCTGGGTGAGAATCAAATGGTTAGAAAAGGCTTCCAAGGGGCACCCGGGTGGCTCAGTCGTTAAGCGTCTGCCTTCGGCTCAGGCCATGGTCCCGGGGTCCTGGGATCGAGCCCCGCATCGGGCTCCCTGCTCCGCGGGAAGCCTGCTTCTCCCTCTCCCGCTCCCCCTGCTTGTGCTCTCTCTTTCTCTCAAATAAATAAAATCTTAAAGAAAAAAGAAAAAGCTTCCAAGAATGAAGCTAGATGATCATCGGCCAAGCTGTAGAGACCCCCCGCCCCCTTGGAAATCTTCCCAGGGACAGGTTGTGCGTGTGCTTACCCAGCAGTTGGTACAGGAGGTTCAGGATCTCTTTCCAAGCCATGCCACTCTCCTCCCTTGCAATCCCTGCAAAGTGTGCTATGCTGTTGTAGATATTTAAGCGGTCAATGCAGTTTAACACAAGGGCCAACATTCCCTGTGAAGGAGACGCAGGGAAAAAGTGAAAGCTCCCGATTAAGAAAGCAGGATCCTTTTGTTCTTTTCCCTCCCAGGTCATTCACCTTTTATAGCTGATAATGCTAATGTGCACACAGACCTTCGCGGTGCCAGTTTGGGTTTTGTTTTCTTCCTAAAAACAAAATATACATTCTTATGCCCCAGAGACATGAAAGAGCATCCATGGGTGGGGGGAGCAAGTTAGCAGTTTCCTCATGACGGATTTGCCCCCATGTGTTTAACTCCATCTAAGGACATATCAAAAGAGGGAGCATGAACGAGTCTCACAAAAGCTTGCTCTGGGCCTGGTGTGAAATGATTCTGACTCACCCAGAAACAGCCCTTGATACAGTTCCTATTTTCCTGTTAAATCTAAAGGAAGTTCAGGAAATTCCATTCAGATGCACAAGACAACCATGCTTGCTTCCTCCCTCTCCCCTGTCAAAAGGGTAGGATTTAGAAACAATAAAACCAAAAGTGGATTTTAACTGCTTTTCTTCTAAATTACAATACGATGCCGCCCAGTGAAAACATCTGTGCTTATTCTTAAAGAGATACTGTTTCAGTAGCCTTTCAGGGATCATGTCCCCAGAGCCGGTCTGCTTGAATCAGGAGACTGAGCAGGAATGGGTCTATATGCCATTAACTTTGGAAACGCCCAAGGGACAACCCCTGTCCCCAGGAACGGGGGCACTGCAGGAGTGTGACCATGACCTGTTATTGCCAAATCATCACATCCAAGTCAAAGAAGGCATGTGACTTTTCTAAGATCACACCTAGCCAGGGATGGAGCCAGAACTTGAGCCAGGGCCTCCTGAGTCCCACATTAGTTCTTCCTTGCATCCAGGTCTCATCCCTAGTGACTCAGACGCTCAGGTTCTAAGACCTGGCTTTGTTATCTTTCAAACTAAGGTTGTCAGTCATTTCTGATGTGGTAGAACCTGGGCATTTGTATTTTTTCAAACAGGTTTCCTAGGTAATTCTGACATCTTCTAAAATTTGGGAAACACAGCCAATGCCATGCTTTAATAGCTGAGATTTATTGAAAATAGATTTGGGATATACATGTGCACTGTGGCACTGAAGCTTTCAAAAACAGTTTGGTTGGAGTGTGCCCAGGTGCATGGTTACAATGTATACTGGGAGCGTAACCACGCGCGCTGGACAGGGAAGGTGGGCTTCCAACAAATCCTTTTCTTCCCAGCGTCCTTTCTCTCTTGTTCTTTCGTAACTACGCGCATGCATGGAGACAAAGCTAAATGCAATCATAGGGATATTTTAGCTCTGGGAATTTATGTATTTATTCTCTCACAAAGAGAATCTCAATTTTTAATTTTTTCGACTTACTTCTTCCTTGAAAAGGTTCTGTCTGTTCTTGAGTGAGCGGAGCTTGTTCTGTTTGTCTTCGTGCTGCATCTCCTCCTCTGGGGGCTGAAAGTAGGCAATCAAGTCCTGTAAGGTCTGCAGGACCTCTTCGATCGGCAGGGTGACAGGGGCAGCTGTGCGATTGTTTCCACTGAAAACACAAGATGGACACGGCTCAGACGCTGGGCCTTCGGCAGGGACCCTGACACACATCCGCCGGATCCTGGTTCTTACCTGCCCCACGTCGGGCACAAGGCACTGCTTCCTCCAGTGGTCACTAAGTGGATGACCACACATCGACGTCTGCCAACCAACAGAGCCACAGAAGAAAATGGCTGACTCGATGTTAAAGATGTTTCATCAACAAAGGGAAAAGACCTGTGCCTTCTGCCACGCTTTCTCATTTTTTAAATAAGAACACTTTTTAAAAAGATTTTATTTATTTATTTGACAGAGACAGACACAGCGAGAGAGGGAACACAAGCAGAGGGAGTGGGAGTGGGAGAAGCAGGCTTCCCGCCGAGCAGGGAGCCCGATGTGGGGCTTGATCCCAGGACCCTGGGATCATGACCTGAGCCGAAGGCAGACGCTTCACGACTGAGCCACCCAGGAACCTCAATAAGAACACTTTTAAAAATAAAAGTTACAGTTCTTTCGAACCATCACAGATTCCTCTTGGAATAGGTTAAACCTAAGGTTGGAAGGGTTTCTATCACCTCCATCCATATTTTGTCTTCTCTCTCCCTTTCTGTCTTTTTCTCTCTCCATGTTTTTCATGTCTCTGCATGTGTTTTCCTCATAAAGGTTTTATGTGTGCACGTACACACCAGCTCCCCTCATGGATGTCTCCTCCTGACTTCCTGTGTGCCCTCCCCTCTCCTTCTCCGCAATTCCCCCCCCATCTCTCCACATCCTTCCTCTCTGCCTTTGTGTCCCCTCCTTAGTGTTCCCTCTGCTGCCATCTCTCTTGCTCTGTCTGTTGTGGCTCTCGTAGCCTGAATGTGTGTTTCTGTCTGACTCGGTCATAGTTTTTCAAGAAGTCTTATAATTAAATCCTGTCAATACAGGGAGACCACAAACCTCCACAGATGGCAAAATAAGCCTTCACTTCCCATCCCCTTGATGGGTACACTGGTGAGCCTTCTGGAGAGCAAAGGCTAAGAGGAGGAAGGGGGAAATAGACCCATCCTCTGTGCAACTGCCTCACTGCCCCAGGGGACTGAGAATTGGTTGAATGTATAAATAACGTCAGGGCTTTTCCTTGGGTCAATTTCTGAGGAGTTCTCCCCTGCATTTACAGTGTATTTGGTTACCTATTAATCTGGACACATGCTGAGAAAAGACTTATTTAAGCCTAAAGCAAAGGCTTAACAAGCCCTAAGAACACCCAGGTTATGAAGTGACAGTTCCAATTTTGTATACAAAAATGCCAAGTGCATGCGATGAGGACAGAACACGAGTGGATTACAGGCAGGGAGGGCCTTCTCACCAGTGTGCGCTCTGGCCCACGGGGAGGTGCTCCGGAAATGCTCACTAAGGACCATCTGAGATATCATAGGATACAGAGAGTGGGAAAGAGAATGCCGTGAGGACATGAGGTGAAGGTTTGGGAATACAAAACCCAGTCAGGAATGACTTCCCAATTCCAGATTCAAGGAAAAAATTAGTACCGTTTCCCCAGTATGTTCGGCCCAGCTGCAGAGTCCCACAACCCCTGCCCCCCACCCTTTTTTAAAATTTTGAGTTTATTAGAAACAATGACACCAGTTAAATAAAGAGTGTTTGTCTGTGTGATTAAGGAGAAAAAAAGATGAAAAGATAAAAGAGGTTTTTAGCATTTTTGTAGTTTGAAAGGCAACTACACGGAGGGCTGGAAGACCCAAGTTACAGTCATTGCCACGAACCTATAATATTTGAAGTGCCTCTAAGCCTCTTGTGCTTCATTTTCCACCTGGAAAATAGGAAAGGTACAACCTATTATTGCTAGGGCACTTCTGGGTCTAATTTTGTTCTGTGGGTTCCCATTGCTAGATTGCTTCATTTTGTCCCTTCAAACCTCTCAATATAATACTTTTCCACTGGACTAAAGGCAGATCCCTCCTTGCCTCAGAACAGAACACATCCTACCCACAGGCCTGGCACTGGGGACAGTGGGGAAACAGACATGACCTCTGAATGGCTTCACGGTGCTCACATTCTACTCCAGAACCTTGGGGAAGAGACCCAGAGGTATCCAGGATAGGGATAAGATGGTGTCTAGATTCAGAACGAACTACAGTGGTACCTAGCTCATCCCAGCTTTTTTTTTTGCCGCTTCCCACTTCAACCACTGCCCCACTATGTTCTAAGATTTTTGCAAGGACTTCTTTTGTTTAATTCAAGTAAGATCTCAGAGGATTCTGAATATTTACCATACTATTACCATAACACAGTTATGCATTGTTTCCACCGTAAGGTTAAACTCAGGACAGCTGGATAGTGTCTACTCATCAGCAGGATTTGAGGCTCCCTCACCTCTCCCATCATTCATGTGTCCTATTGGACAGCTCCCAGTAACTGCCAGGGGATGACGAGACAGCACAAGCAAACTTTAACCTTTCTCCCTCATTGTTCTTTCTTCTTCCTTGCCTATTCGTTTAACTTTAATTTGCTTTCCTAGAAGGCCACCTCCTTTCCTTCTGGTTTCCATTGTACACAGCATGTTCTGTTGGTTTCTCAAAAAAGATAGGAGAGGAGAATCTACTTACAAATTATTTTTTCTATCTTTCACTTCCCAGCTCTTGGAAAATTCAAGTACTATGGCTTTTGCAGCCCCCATCCCTGCTGCATGGGTTTATTTTTCAGTAGTCCTCCTTTTTTCTAAAACATCCTGTGGCTCAGAGAACCAAGAATTTCCCCCACTAACGGGGGGACCATCCAGAACAGCTGAGTGAGGAGTTCAGAAAATCCTCTCCCCCACAAAATAATGATAGAATGGGGGCAAAATCATCCAAAACAATTGTTTTAGGACTCTGGAAATTGACCAAAGGCATACAACAAATTGAGAAATACATTTTTTTTTTTTTAATAATGAGCCTTTGTGGGGCACCTCGGTGGCTCAGTCAGTTAAGTGTCTGCCTTCGGCGCGGGTCATGATCCCAGGGTCCTGGGATCGAGCCCTGAATCGCCTCCCTGCTCAGCGGGGAGTTTGCTTCTCCCTCTGCCTCTCTGCCTGTTGCTCCCCATGCTTGTGTCCTCTCTCTCTCTCAAATAAATAAATAAAATGTTTAAAAAATTTAAAAAAATAATGAGCCTTGGTAAGAAAGTAGGAATCTATGGTATTTCAGCCTGAGGCTGTCCTCATGCCTTCCTCTAGCTTCAGACCAAAGAAGTTCTAAGAAGGTGGGGCGGACCATAAGCAAGGCCACACACATGCTCAGGAAGGACTGGGGAGGGACGTAGCTATCTACTCATCTCTGGCTGAATGTGAGGTTTTGGGCAAGCAGAAAGCAAAATCCAGGACAGACCTAAAATCGTTTCAACTCTGAATGTGTTATCTGACCCGCAAGCTGGTCCATCAGCAAATACTTGTAAGAAATACATACAAGGCAACCAGGCTGGCCTTGTAAGAAATACTAAGGGAAGTTCTTCAGGTTGAAACAAAATGATACTAGATAGTAACTAGAATCCACATGCAGGAATAAAGAGCACTGGTAAAAGTAATTATGTAGGTAAATATAAAATACGGTATAAATATATTCATTTCTCTTTTGTTCTTATATTTTAAACAAGGAGGAAGGTGAGAATAGAATACTGGAGGAGAGTTGCTTTATTTTACTCGTTAAGTTAGTATTAATTCGAGGTAGAGTGTCACAAGTTAAATACATACCAAGATGCCTAGAACAGCCACTAAGAATATAACTCAAAAAAGTAGTAAAAAACCCAAACACCTCAACAAAGGAATTAAAATGGAAGACTAGAAAATATCTAACACAAAAGAAGACAATAAAGGAGAAAGAGAGAAGCAAAAAGAGCATGAGATATATAAAAATCAGATAGCAACATGGCAGACATAAATCCAACAGTTTAATAATTATATTATCTATAAATGGATTACACACACCAATAAAAGGAGGAGACTCTCAAAGTACATTTAGAAGAAAAGATTCAATGTATGCTCTCTATAAGACACACTTTATAGATTCAAAGACACAACAGCTTGCAAGTAAAAGGAGTGAAGAACTTCTACCATGCCAACAGTAACCATAATCTGCATGTGAGACCTCTGGAGTGGCTCTACAAAATAGACTTTAAGATAAAAAATGTTCATAGAGAAAAAAGGGAAACATTTTATAATTCTAAAGGTCAATTTATCAGGAAGATATATCTATTATGAACATATAACCACCCAAAAACAGACACCAAAATACATGAAGCAAAAGTTGAGAAAACTGAGGGAGAAACAGACAATTCAGCCTAACAGTGAGAGATTAAACACCCTATTCTCAGTTAATGTAACGTCTTCTAATGAAACTATTTTAATAAAGGGCAAAACCATATGATCATCTCAATAGACAAAGAAAAAGAATTTACCCAAATCTAACACATTCAAGATAAAAAAAAAAACCTCTTAAACTAGGAATTCAAGAGAACTTCCTCAACCCAATGAAGGGCATCTACAAAAATCCTACAGTTAACATCATATTCAATAACCAAAGACTGAATGTTTTCCTGCTAAGATAGGAATAAGTCAAGGATGTCTGTTCTTTCCACTTTGATTTCACATTGTAGTGGATGTTCTAGCCACTGTAATCAAGGGGGCTAGGGGGAGCAGGGAAGAAAGGCATCCATATTGGAAAGGAAGAAAATAAAACTTTGTTTATTCACATATGACATGATCCTGATTGTGGAAAAAGAATGCACACCAAGAAAAAAAAAAACCCACTAGAATAAAATTTTCAAATAAGTCACAGGATGCATGATTGATATTTAAAAAACTCAATTTCTTTTCCTCCAGTATTATGTATGCAGTGAACAATCTGAAAATAAATTAAGAAAACAATTCCATTTGTAGTGGCATCAAAAATACTTAGGGATAAATTTTACAGAAGAAGCCTAAGACTTAAAACACTGAAAACTATAATATCTTGCTGAAAGGAATTCAAGAAGAATAAATAAATGGAGAGACATTCTATATTCATAAATTAGAAGATTCAGTATAATTAAGATAAAAGTTCTCCCACCAAATTGATCTAAAGTTTCAATGCATTCTCTATTAATATCCTGGCAAGCTGTTTTACAAAAATTGACAAATTCACCTTAAAATTTATATGGGAATTCAAAGGACCCAGAAAAGCCAAAATAATTTCGAAAAAAAGTACAAAACTAGAGAATTCTATCAGATTTCAATACTTACTACAAAGCTATGTTCATCAGGACAGTGTTGTTTTGGCATAATGACAGATATATAAGCCAGTGGAACAGAAATGAGGGTCCAAAAATAAACCCTTAAATTTATGGTCATTTGGCTTTTGACAAAGGTGCCAAGGCAATGTTATGGAGAAAGGATAACCTTTCCACAAATTGTGCAGGGACACTGAGGTATCAAAATGATCCACTTTTAAAAGGAAAAAAAAAAAAAAAGAATTTCAATTCTTACCTCAGACCGTATCCCAAAATTGACTCAACATGGATCATAGAGCTTGTATGTAAGAGCTTAAATTATAAAACTTTCAGAAGAAACACAGGAGAAAGTCTTGGTGACTCTGGGTTGGGCAAGAGTTCTTAGGACACTCAAAAGTACAATCCAGAAACAAAAGTTATGTTAAATTGGACTTCACCAATATTAGAACTTTTGTGCTTCAAAAGACATCATTAAGAAAAGGAGAAGATGGGTGCCTGGGTGGCTCAGTTGGTTAAGCGACTGCCTTCGGCTCAGGTCATGATCCTGGAGTCCCGGGATCGAGTCCCGCATTGGGCTCCCTGCTCGGCAGTGAGTCTGCTTCTCCCTCTGACCCTCCCCCCTCTCATGTACTCGCTCTCTCTCATTCTCTCTCTCTCAAATAAATAAATAAAATTAAAAAAAAAA